>NC_022029.1:2348345-2375320 GCF_000317375.1 Microtus ochrogaster | reverse complement strand
TCCTATGAAAGATCCCAGCTTAGCTGCGGTAATGTCATTTCACAAGGCTTTTTGAAGAACAAATGTAAGTACAGAGTGAGGTCAGGGTCCCTGGCTGTAAAGCAGGCTATCTATATCCATAGAATAGGATAGGACAGGACATGCTCTAAGCCTTTTCGTCTCCATACTTGCAGGGCACCAGGTTTTGTTGAATCTCTGAGGGATGGAATGGAAATGTCTTCAAGATGAAGAGTGTGGAAATGTGCTAAATAATAAAACTGCATTGGAAGACACAGTCTCTTTCCATTTCATGCCGAGATGGTGCTGTGATGATCTTAGACTGGAAACTGGCAGTCTGACATTATACAGCACCACATATAAGAGGTTTTATATATTCTCATCAATCATGGTCTCTATACTTTATTATACCCGACAATTCAATCTGATGAAAAAGCCAGTATGTTTGGATGGTAAATAGAACTTTTTCCCCCTCCCTGTATCTTCCAAAACTAGGTCTTCATTGTCTGAGGTAAATTACTTCTACACGTGTTTTCATGGTAACTTTTTACTTGTTTTCTTCTGCTCTGAGACAGCATGCAGCTGGTCTGAGCACGAGACTCTAGGGAGTTTCTGATGGCAGGAGAGTGGTTTCTGGTGCTTTGGCTGGGGCATGGCTATCTCTATATAAGCTGCCCCTGAACACAATAAAGAGGGCATTCTTGGGGCATTCTGTTTCAAGGATGACCGACGTCTCTGCCTGTGTGTCTTTTTGTGTTTAAATCTCCAGGCCCTTGCCAGAGGCTCACGAATGGTTCTAGCTGTGCAGGCGCTACACCTTCCAGGTTAATAGAGATCAGATTTGACTGGGGGGTAACTCCTGAGTATCTTGACTATAAACATGGGGGAGGATGCCAAGAAAGACTACATACAGGATAGGTGACATGTAAGTTGATCCATCTGCGCGGAAACAACTTGGAGATGAGGTGAGACATGACAAATCTTGCTGGCTACAGAGTTCTCATGACTTATTATTATGTGCCATCCTTTCTTATGGCATGAATAGATATTTATATTACAGTTTGGTTATGCAGTTCAAACAGACTTACAAAGTTGACAGATGCCTTTACCTGCTCACACATAGGACAACAAAAAAATCAGCTTTAATTGACTTGTGCACACTGTAATTCCATACTTGTGTTAATGCAGATATATATGTTACCTTTAAAAGTTTGTGTGTTTTTTAAGGATGACCCCAGCTAAGACTCCTAGCAATAGTGGAGAGGGTGCCTGAACTGGCATTTCTCTCTTTTGCCACAACCTCTCCAGCATAAATTGTCATCAGTGTTTTTGATCTGGGCCATTCTTACAGGTGTAAGATGGAATCTCAGAGTTGTTTTGATTTGCATTTCTCTGAGGGTGCCTGAACTGGCCTTCCCTTGTAATCTGATTAGTGACTATCTTAACTGTCATCATAGAACCTACATCCAGTAACTAATGGAAGCAGATGCAGAGATCCACAGCCAAGTACTGGGCTGAGCTTCTGGAGTTCAGCTGAAGAGAAGGAGGAGGGATTATGTGAGCAAGGGGGAGGTCAAGATCATAAAAAAAAAAAAACAAACCCAAATCAAACTTCTTATGTTTGACCATGGAAGAAAAGTAGGCATAACAGGCTACTGACTCACCGAATATCTGCTTATAGGCCTCTAGAATGCGTATACCTGCCGTCGAGGGTCTGCCTAAAATGGTCATTGTTTGAACTCTGATGCTTTGAATACCTGTCTGTTCTTCCAGAGGATGGCCTTGATGAGGCCACACTTCTGTGAATGATCTCTGCTGGTGGTACTCTGACGTTGTTTTAGTCATTTCATTCATTCATTCATTCATTCATTCAAGACAGGGTCTCCTTATGTAGCTCTGGCTGTTCAGGAGCTCACTATATGCACCAGGCTTGCCATGGATTCACAAAGATCCACTAGTTGGAGCTTTAAGTGTGTTGTTAAAAATCTGAAACGGCTGCCCCAGGGAGGTAGACCAGGAGAATTTAAGTTTCAGGTTAGTCTGGGCTACAGAATGAATTCAAAGCATCCTGGGCTACACAGTGAAACTCTTAAAAAACCCAAGGATAGAGAAGAAAGCTCAGTGGTGGAATATTTACTAGTATGCACATGGCCCTGCACTGTAAAGATAAGACAGCTACAAGCAAACACAACTTGAATGGACAGCTATGGGGATCACCAGAGAGAAGCTGGTGAGCCCATTCGAGGGCCGGTGTGGGTTTTTTGTCATTTTTTGATGACCTTAAAGAAGCAAGTTACAGTTAAAGTGGAGACAGAAGTGCAGACGACATTCCTGCTCTGTATGTGGTGGCGGCAGCTTGCATTCCTTCGGCGAACCTTTGCTTTCTCTGTAAGCCTTTTAGCATGGTAAATGTCAGAGACTTCTGCTACATGTTTCAGACAAGAGTTGGAGGCCATTCGTCAAGATAACTGGCTTGTTTATTTCCTTCTGAAGTTTTTCCATGATTGTAGTGATTGCCTTGTCTTCATTTATAAGCAAAATCTATAACAACGGTGGTTTTGTGGCTTATCTAGAAATAATCCTAAAAATATTGTTTTTGGTGAAAGAAATCAGTTTTGGGTCGTTTATTTGCATCTAAGTAAAATGCCAAGTTTATTTTAAAGCATTCCCATGGATGTTTGGAGCACTGTTTTGTGCCTTGCTGGCAGCTTCAGTTAATGTATCCACTTGGGTAGGGAGGGGATGCTGCTTAGCCCCTTTATCTTGCTTGTAAACAAAGTAACCCACAGTGTTAACACAAAGTCACAAGGCCAACAAGGGCTAGAGCTGGGAAGCCTTTGTTCCCACAATCTTGGCAATTTCTTGAAATGAAGAAGACAGTGAACGGCTTTTGGACATTCCACAAGCAAAGAGGAAATGTTTTTCAGCTCTTAGTTAACCAGAGAGTGAAAGGACCATGTGCTCCACCGAGTCTTCAATGGGCCCAAATTATTAAGCTGGTTTGTGAAAATATTACAAATATTTATTTTAAGGCTTTTAAGGAACATTCTCTATTCTCAGAAGCCCGAAGAAATATTTGCTTCTCTTTGCAAGCAGTGCTCAAGGACATTGTGTGTGCAGAGGGAACAATCAGAGCTTATTGCTCAAAGGGGTGATTGTGAAGAGGGCAGTCAAAGACGTGACTTTAGCCTGGAGGCTCCCAGCACAGTTAGAGGACACGTGAAGGGACCTGGGGGACTATTTCCCAGGGAAAGGGGGCCAGGCAGAAGCAGCCTTAGGTGTGCTCTTTGAAGGACGTAGACATGAGCTTCACCCCTTTTATTCATCTATCAAAGGAGGTAAACTTAGTAACCAACCCATTTCCCTAGAGGGATTCCGAGATGGAGTTAGGCTTCAGAATTCTCAGCTTTGGTTTCGCCCCTGCACTGTATAAATTGGAAACACGATACGAGATGCAAACTCCTCCTGGTGTCCAAAAGGACACAGGGAAGTGGCTTATGGGTAGAAATATGCTGGCAACGAAAAGCAAGTGTATGTAGCTTGGTGTGGCAGAGGGGAAATAAGATGACCCTTGGAGTCATATAGATGTGAGATCAAATCCTGATTCTCTGTTTCCTTGCCTGCTAACTATATGGCTCCAGGCACTCCACAGTTCAAGAAAGTGAGCCGTCAGCATCTTGCACTTGGGACTGATGAGTGACTGTGTGACCCACTTCGAATGAGAGCATTGAAGAAACACACTACAGGGACAGGAGTTGCTTCTTTGTTTGTGGGATGATACCCTGTTCTTTCTCATTTTGGAACCATTCTGGATACTCCACGTTTGTTTCAGCGCCAGGCTGGTCTGCTCAGCTCTTTTCTCCTGATCTGCCTCTTTCTTTTCCTAGCTCATATATTGACCACCTCTTCAGGGGACAGCACAGCTGGCTGATGTTTGCCTACAGTGTCATGAAAGCCATGGACTGCCATTCAGGCAGTCTCCAGACTCATTCACATACAAACTGAGGAATGATAATAAACACTGCCCCCCACCTATGTGAGTGAGTGTGTGTGTGTGTGTGTGTGTGTGTGTGTGTGTGTGTGTGTTGTTTGCGAGTGTGTGTGGCTGTTCTGAGTTTGCTGTTAGGAATCTTGCTCTGATAGCTCTTCCACCTTATGCTTGGAGACAGAGATTTTAAAGCAAGCTCAAAGTTTTTCTATACAGTTAGTTTCCCCAGCCAGCTTGCTGTGGGAACACAGTGTCTCTGCCTTTCAAGGGTGGAATTACAGGTGGGCTGCCATACTCTCTTGGCATCTAGACTTTCTAACACACCAGACACAGGGTTCAAAGTGTAGAAAGTCAGAAACTATTCCAAAAGCGCACAGTACTAAGAAATCAGGCAACTGGGAAGACTTTTTGTCAAATATCCTTTGCCTTGCAAACCTTCAGCTTGTTCCTTGCATTCCACCTGCACGGGTTGACTGTTCCAGTCCCTATGCATTCTCAAAGACCGAGCTCTAAGGAGCTGGAAAAAAAATTACAAACGATCCAGTCGGAACCTCTAGTCACAAGGTCTTCCCTTGTTGCTATGAGGTAGAGAAGATAGAGAGAAGATAGAGGAGATGGACAAGAAACAGAGCAGCGCCCTGAGTGGCCGGGAAGTAACAGCGTCCAAGGCCAGGGTCCTGCCTGTTCCGTTAATTGCCCCCGCCCCCGTCCCATCTGCCTTAAAAAGCTCCAACTTGCAACAAAATCCCCAGTCAGAGCGCCCCGGAAAGAACCGCGATGGGTCTAGGTGACTACAGCCACTGCAGACAGCGGATGTCCCGGGGACTCCACGGGGTCTCTGGCAGAGCTGCGCTGTGGTTTCCAGCCTTTCATTCCGTGCACCGCACGCCTTGTGGCACTTGGCGCATCGAAGCCCAGGAGCAGGCCCGGGCTTCCACCCCGGTACTGGAACACCTCCGGCGACAGCTGGAGCGCGCCTTCCAGCGGGCGGCGGCACGCGGGCGCACCAGGCGCGCGCGGGAGGCGGTGGCGGCGGTGGCTGCGGCCGCGGCGGCAGCGAGGGAGGAGCGGACCCGGGTGCGCATGGAGTGCGCGCTGGCCCGGCTGCGCGCGGAGCTGGTGAGCGCGGGCTGCAGGGCGGGGTTCGAACTCCTGAACGGAGTCCTCGGCTCCGAAGCTGGGGAGTAGTCCATAGGAGGACCCCGGGGTGGGGGGCACAGGCTTGCGGCTGGGGTGGGAGATCTCTCCTGGGCCCCCGATTGCCTCTAGGCTGGGTGTTGAGACCTCCTTGGGTCACAACTCCATGGAGCAGGGCTTGGCCCAAGGTTCAGTGCTGGCCCAGACTCCAGGAACCCTTCAGACTGCTTCTCTACTTTTCCATCCTCTAGTCTAGAAGCTTCTCGATGGCGAACTCTTAGTCTATTTATGCTTAGCGTGTGCAGATGGAAGTTTCAGTGAAACCGGCAACCTAGAAGGATAGGATGAGTCTATCAGAAACTCCAAGGCATGCCAATTATTTTTATTCTAGCCTTTGCTAAGAATTCAGAAAACGACTGGGCATTTAACAGGAAGGAGTGTTTGTAGAAACTTTAGATGACTTTTTTTTTAATGAAAAAAAAAACTTAAATTAGACAATTTGAAAAGGGCAAAAATATAAAGAACTCAGACTTTAAAATGGTGATGCGTATGAATGCCGCATAATGGAGACT
Source organism: Microtus ochrogaster (assembly GCF_000317375.1). Classification (NCBI taxonomy): domain Eukaryota; kingdom Metazoa; phylum Chordata; class Mammalia; order Rodentia; family Cricetidae; genus Microtus; species Microtus ochrogaster. The sequence continues at coordinate 2,369,626 of NC_022029.1, read as the reverse complement.
TCGAAAGTTCCCTGCACCGAATGCGACAAATAGCCACCCCTTCAGAACAGAGTTTAGAAACTTCGGCGGGTGATGGATTTTATTTCTGATTTTGAGAAGGGCAACACGATAATAAATCCAATCCAGCCACATTAGCACTCTGGATTTGATAAGGAATGCATTACGCTCTCATCTGGAGTATAAATGGTGAGCCCGAGAAGCTGGATGGGGAAGCTGCCTTGGTGCCTGGTGAAGCCACCTCACTGCACACCAGGAGGTTGGTGCTGTGGGTCAGGATGCCACCCTGGAATGCCTGGACCTGGCAGAACCCTCTATGCTGCTGAGTTGGGTTATGTCACTCCCTTCCCCCATCTCTTGCTGACTCATAGCAAAGTCCTGCCGGACAAGTGCTGAGGCACCTTTAACCTTAACATTCCAACAAGTGGCTTTGCCATTGGAGGTTTAGACAAGTAACGCATTATGGGTGAGAGAAGGTAGAGAGTTAACAGAGTCTGCTAATATTTGCTCGCCCTACAGCTTTGAGAATGTGAACTAGTCGACTTGAGTTTGATTATCCATCTACAATGCAGAGATACTCTCACGAGAGGACTGTAATAATTGTATGAGATTATATTATATGCATGCCTAGGCCAAACGCACTCTTTGTTGACTGTTGTTGTTTTCATAATTATTATAGATCTTGGAAGCTGATTGTGCCTAAAGGGCAAATAAGAACATACCGAGAACTGATTGAGCCAAGGAGGTGGCGCTTTAGAGGCGCTTGTGGACAGGCCTGAAGACCTGAGTTCAATCCCCAGTCCCCACAAGGTGTCAGGAGACAACCCACTCCTTGACGGGCACAAAGGAACACTGTGGCACAAGCATGCCCACACTCGCACATGCAAACACAGACAGGCATAAGTGAAGAGATGAAAAAAATCGAAACAGAACCTAAAATTTCTGGAAAGGAAGTGGAGAACCTTACACACAGCCAGATGCTGTTTCCCTGGAGTATAGGGCCTGGTCCGTATCTGGAGGAATTCCCTCGTCCGTGTGAAGCGAAGGGAGTGGATACTTAGCTCAGTATCATCATCACTAGAAGTAGATTTTGATCTGGGCCATTAGCTAGATCTCTACGGGAATCAATGTTCTCATGTATAAAATGCTCAGATATCATGTATTAACAATGGAGTTTATGTAAGGAGCAATGATGGTAACGTTATGTATAATATGTTCTGTTTAGCTTACTATCGAATGACATTAGTTTCTAACTTCTTTGACTGGATATCTGAGTTAAACCTAAAGTTTTCTATATAGATATTCTTTTTTTTTTTCATTCCCTCAGAGAAGTTCTGCCTCTTTCTTCAGGCTCTCAAAGGGATCCGTGATGAAAGAAGTTTAAAAACCACGAGTGTTTGAATTTCGCAAATAAGTGTGAATTACACATCCTTTACTTAGATGGGCGAATCCTTATCAGTAATTTTATACCCTGATACTTGGCATGAAAGTAGAGGGCAGATATCCATCATCTCATTCATTCATCCCTTCCGTTACTCAGTGTACTATCAAGGACAACGAGACCCTGGATGCCAAGACACTGCACACATAGCCGAGGTCCACCTTCAGCAGTAGGGTCTCGTGTAGTCTGCGAGTTATCAGACGCATGGAAACGGAACGCCATGGAAACACGTTTAAGAGGCCACGATGCCTGACCATGGTGACGGGGGGAGTTTCAGAAAGCATTGCTATTTATTTGCATCCCGTGGGAAGAGACGAGGGAAAGCGAGTCTTAGAACAGAGGGTGGGATGCAGGAGTGTCTCAGCATAGGCATGTCTCTGGAGACTGGCGAGGTGTCTGACCCCCTGTGAAAAAAGCTGGCATGAGGACACTGCTAGGAAATGAAACAAGGAGAGCAGGGCAGGATTCTAGAGCCTGAGAAATACATCAGACAACAGTCTGGTGGTAGTTTATGGGGCTTTTTTTTTTTTTTTTTTTTTTTTATGGCGATGGTGATCTGCCTTCTGTTTGTTTGCTGGGTGCCTTGGATGTCCGGCTCCTTTAACATCTCTAGTTCTTGCTTCCGGAGAAGTGGCTCCAAGTGCAAAGAATAAAAAATAAAAACACCCGAGGAAAATAAAAAGATACCGCTGCCCAACATTTTCGTTTGCAAATTGAGGAAGACTCGCCACTGCAGTGTTTGCAGTTTTCTCTTACAGTGCCCTGGCTTATCCCGAGGGCAACTGATGTCGAGCTGATAGAAGATGATGGTACATGGAAAACATTATTATACAAACTGCATCAAGCGTGACTTCAACTGATGAAATATGCAAGTAGTTGATCTTTAGCTTTAGGTTATAATACAGCTGGACCAAACTTCGTTGGTAGCCTGCCTCCTAAGTAACCTGTCCTTGGAGATGTAATTTTTAAAATTTTATTGGAACACACGGGGGCCTCATAAACTCCCATTGGAGGAGGTCATGAATCAGCCTTGCTACAGAACTGGCTTTGTTCTAGAGCGAAGAGTGTTAGATTATATAAGGACATATAACCCTACATGTGCCTCCGAGGTGTCGTTATAGGTTTTTCCTCGGCAGGGAGGCCATTTAAAATCCTGAAAACTTGAAATGACAAGTAATCAAGTCAATGGGCCCGGCTCCTGAGCACTCAGGTGGCCCCCGGCAGTTATCCCGTGGCTCCAAAAGCTCATAAAGATAAATGATGTCAGTGGGATCCCACGCCATTGCTTGAAAACAGCCTTCGGTGCGTAGATATTTTTCACACGGACAGCGTTGTGCATCAGCTCTTTTTGTTTTCATTTCAGGGCCATTTCCAAAGCTATTTATTTATCTGGGTTTTTACCTTGTTGTTGACGAAGCTACTTTAACAGCCGGAGCCAACGGTCGGAAAGGGAGAGCGAGAGGAGAAATTCATCTTTCTCTCTCTTACTTGCCTTTCCTACCGACTCCTTATTTCTCAAGTGCAGCCAGAGAGAAGTTTCATTAAATCTATATCTCAAACTAGTAAAATCCCTTATTATTCTTTTTCTTTTTAGCTGGAATTGCGTTTCCAGAACCATCAGCTGGCCCGAACTTTACTGGATTTGAACGTGAAGATGCAGCAGCTGAAGAAGCAGCAGGACCGGCAGCGTGCATCCAAATCCCAGAGCCCAGAAGATGACGCCATGAACCCCGAGTGTGGAAATGCGTAGTGGAAAGCCCACGCCGGCAACTCCGAAGCAGTCCCAACCCTCACCATAACATAGGCAACTCTGAAACCGTTCCAGCATTAACACTAGCGATGCCGTCTGTGCATTCTGAGGGCCATCCTGTCCAGCGAAAACCTAGGTGTAAGGAGGAAGTGGGGAAAGAAAGGATCTAAGAAAGGGGAGAGAGACATTGTTGTGAAGTAAAAAAAAAAAATAATTCATCCATTGGTTTGACTGGTTGTTATCTTAGTAGGAGGAAAGGAAGAAGGAGAGAAAAAGGAGGGAGAAGAAAAACCAAAGCATCCGAGTCTGCCTTATTGCCAGTTTACAATGCTGCCCGTTGCCTTATCGCCTTCCTTTCTGTAGTTTTGGGCTTTGCCTTTTTTTTTTTCTCTCCTGTATTTAATTTTGCTCGACCAAGTAGCCAATCCAGTACTCTTCTGACTCGGGAAACTGAGAATTACTAGTGCCTGGATTCCAGCCATGCCCTCGATGTGGCCTCCGTTAAGGGTGTCTCAGCTTCTTGCTGCATTTAGACAAGTACTCCAGGCCTTGCTGTCATTGAAAGACAAAATAGGTAATGATCCTCCTAAAATCTCTGCCTCAGTTGGTTCAAGTGTGAGTTTCCTGAGGTACACCCCCCCAATTCCCAATTAATGTAGTTCTTTTGTTCAAGTAACTTAGGAATTTAAATCATTCTTACTGACGAATTAAAAGATCTATTGTGCCCTAAAAATGCTTTTTCAATGCAAAAGTAAAAACAATAAAAAAAGTTGCAAACCTAATTGGTGTTCCTAATTGTTATTATCTATGAAATTATGCCAATGTGTGTAATATTAGCGAAAATTAAAATTAGTTTTTAAGACAAAAGAGAACAGAAAGGAGTTAGGCTTTTTCTTAAAAACAAATGCTGGGATTGGCTATGTAGCTTAGCTTGTGTGAGTCCCTCAGTTCAAGCCCCAGGACAGAAAAAATAATTTTAAAAGAAGAAAGAAAGAAAGAAAAAAAAAACCCAACTTGTGTGTAAGGATCGAGGGACTGTCTGGGTCAAGTTTAGTTTGTTTTTTACCTCTTTTTGCCAATAAGTTAACTATTCTAACATCTTCATAATTAATCTGTTGTCCCTGTAAGACTGGGATTCACTTTGCGGACATTGTCGATTGAGCAGTATGCAGCGCCCTGACCTCTGACCCCCAGATTCCTTGAAGCGCTCTGAAAGAAGCTCTTGGCTTTATGTGTTGGGATGCATGAGGTGTGGCTGCTGCTTGTTTGTCGTCCATGTGTGGGTGCAGAGGGTAACCTTCAGGGATTGGGCCTTTCCTTTTCCCTTTGTTTAGACAGGGTTCATTTATGCTTTGGGATGGTCTCCTGCCTCAGGCTCCCATCTCCCCACAGAGCCATGGTGAGTTGGTAGACTCATGGGCTGCTCCATCCAGCTTTGAGTGTGTCTTTGTGTGTGTGTATTCACATCAGGCTTGTGCTCCAAGTGTGCCTTTACACACTCAGCTATCTGCTCAGCCCAATTTTATTTGAATTTTGAGGAAAGAGTTGGCGATATTACCAGTGATCTCCTTTAATTTCTTTTTAAAACTGCAACTTAAGTGCAGGAGCAGTGATTCCCGAGTACATTGCTAGTGTTAACCTTAATAAATCATTGGAATAGTCTTTGTATGAGCTTTATTTTGTACAGAGCACAAACTGCTGACCTTGGTCAGTCTTCGGTTGTAGAACTTGGTTCTGCTGGTAATGTATACTGATGTAAAAAGAAAGAAAATCCAAAAGAGAACTTTGAAAGTCATCAAATTGGTCCTTACATTGTCAGACGAAAAGGATAAAGTATTTATTATTTTATTGTAGAGTTTTGTCACAAACTATTTCCCCTCTATCTTCAGGAACAACCAATGAATCACCAAGCCTTTTTAGGAGCCAGAGGTGCAGAAGCAGAATAAACTCTTTGTCTCAATGGAGTCTTATTGATGGGCGTCTTAAGCAGTTGAGTTAGCCTTGGATTTTGACAATGCAATATGAAAACACAATAGGAGCTTGACTCGTGGGACATGCTCATCACGTGTTTCTGCTCTGATTATCACGCACCTTGGTGTTTTAATAGTAGCATAAGGCACACAATTGCTTTCTTGTCTTTCCTTTGCAAGGGTGTGCAGCTGTGTGTTGCTGGCTTGCCGTACCATCATTGTGGTGGAGACTCGTGGGAAGCCATCAGAAAAACTTCTCTAAGAGGTGTGAGGATGGGCCATCTTTCTGGGGTTTAAAAATAAGCCAGGGCAACAGTGTGACATTTTGAAGATATACACCATGGAAGCAACCAAGGCTAAGTGCCAGCTGGAGGGGAAAATGAGAAAATCATTATACTCTAAATTAGGCAGCAGGGAAGAAGTAACCGAAAAAGCTCAAGGAAGGAAGATGTTTACAACCAGAATGGATAAAGGGGCCAACGGTAGCGATACTAAAAATGAGTTGGTGGGTGGAAATATGGTGCTTGGGTTTTTTAAATGACCGAGTTTCTCACAGTGTTCAGCGATGGCACAGGGGATAAAACCACATTAGCAGGCAATGGTCTTTAACTCTGCGCTAGCACCCATCAGTGAGAGGCGCCAAGCAAATTAAGCAATTAGGAGCATTGCACAGGTTGTTAGGCATCAGATTCCTTTACAGGTGGCCTGCATGAATCACATTTTTTTTTTTTTTTGGCTCGCCAAACTACTTCTGCTGGAACAGGTGCTGCTGTAGGACCCAGCCTGGGGACAGACGAGGCTTCTGTGGAGAATCTCATGAGAACTGAGCCTGCACTAGCACAATTACAAGAATCCTCTTTCCCCATTCCTCCCTGGCAGGGTCCAGCGCCCAGCTTAGGCATCAACTTTATTTACCACTGTAATCATGGCTGACTCCCCCTGGGTTCCGGGCCTGGCAGAGGACTCTCCAGTCCAAGCTGCTTTCTCTCTTGTCTTTGTGGTTGCCATCACTGCCAATGTCTCTTTGCCCATGCTTTTGAAGAAGGTCAGGGTACAATGAGAAATAACGTGGTTAGGTTTAGGGTTCAAGCTGGCTTACTGCACCTGCCTCCACATCTGGATCTACCAGAACAAAGTTGGGGTGGGTTAAAGAACTTTAAGATTGGTGAACCCTCAGTATAGACTGTTCAAATTCTTCTTTGTATGCTGCTGAATGTTGAGGGTTCGAGGCTCCACTTCCTTAGGAGCCGGAGTGCCACCATCTCTCTCTGCTGGGCTCAGTCTAAGAGGGATGTGTGCAGTGTATAGATAATAAGGAAGCTGGCAATGATTTCAGACCCTGCTCGTGGACTAGCCTTTGTGCCAAGGACAGCATCTATTTTTACCTTGTTTAATACGCATAGTGATTTATAGGACCTGTTTGCAGAGCTCTCTGACCCTGGTGGTTCGTCTTAGCCCTGCCATCACCAGCCCACATGCTTAAAGTTTATTAGGTTTATTAAAAAAAAAAAAACAAACTAACGACAATACTTTGCTTAAATTTTGAGGAGACTACATTGAAGGGTCTGTATCAGCTTTATTCTGTTGTTGTGATAAACCTCCCCAACAAAAAAGCAATTGTGGGGAGAACGGGCTTACTTTAGCTTGCGATTCCAGGTTGTCCATTGTAGCAGGGAAGTCAAGGCAGCAAGGATTTATAGCAGCTAATCGCAGCATAGCCGTGCTGAAGAGCAGAGACACATGGATGTGATCATGCGAGCCTCTTCCAGTCTTGTACAGTCTGGGACCCAAATCCAGGCAATGATGCTGCCCACAGGGCACTGGGTCTTTTCACATCTTAATGGAATCAAGACCATCACCAGTGTCGTCCCCACAGGTTCCAACCTGATCTAGCTAATCCCTCTTTGGATTCCCTTCCAGAGTGATGCTAGGTTGTGCAAATTTACAACTAAAACTAGCCATATCAGTATAGAGCCTGGAGGTGTGTGTGTGTGTCTGTGTGTGTCTGTGTGTGTCTGTGTATTCACGTGGGTGTGGCAGGTCAAAGTTGGGTGTCCTCCCCTATTGTTTCCTGTCTCAGTTTTAAAGACAGGATCTCTCACTGAACCCCGAGTTTAGTAATTTGGCTAGACTGAGTGACCAGCAAGTCCCAGAGCTCCATCTGTTTCTGAACAAGCCAGGTCCCTACTCAGGTTACAAACATTTGGTGCATGCTGTCATGGGTACTAGGGACGAGGCTCATGTCCTTATGAGTGTGCTGCAAATCCATTCCTGTCTGGGCCATCTCCCCAGGCCCTGGTTTTGCCCTTTCTGATGGAGGAGCTTTCTTCTACTTCTGTGGAGTTTCTTCTCCCATACTTTCGGTTCTACAGAATCTGACTGGCAGTTTGGACTTGGACCTTTCCTGTGCCTCTTCTGCCTTTCACCTTTACATCTTAAATGCTCTGTTGACAGTCTTCTCTCTTGACTGATAAGCTAGTTCCTCAAATACGGGAATAAAGAGTAGGGGGGATAAAATCAACAAAACCTGCCCCTCTCCAATCCCTGGATGTGCCCAGCACACAATGTCAGGTACAGTTCAACTGACCTGTCCTAATAACCCTGTGCAGTGGTTTTCCCATTTCAGAGAGAAAGAGAGGAAGTATCTGAGAAGGGATAAAACTGGCCGCTGATCTCTCAGCTAGCAAGTAGGAGCTTTTGGGAATCACATACCCTGACTGGGACGAGGAAACTAAGTATGAACAAATAGACTCAGTATTATAACACAAATTATAAGAGAAGAATATTTAGAGTTCTAAGGCAGTCTTCAATGAAGGCATGCCTTCCAGGAACTGTGTCCACTCGAATAAAAACCTTCAATTGTGTCTTACAACCTATAGAATTTAGTTGGGAGACTGGACAGATCACTATGTATCTGTCTAATTTTTTATCTTTTGAAGATGTGAGGGAGGGTAGACATCATCCAAAGACTTTCCTTTGATCTAGAAACAACTAATTCTCCCTGCTGTGGCTGGACTAGCTACTATCTGTTCATCACCACATCTGGCCAGGAAGTGGACTCTCCCAGGTACCTCTCTTGTTCTGGTCACTGGCCCAGCTGTTGCAGTCTTGCTGATGACAGGAGACATTTCTGATCACGTTCAGTTGTCCCTCGGCTCTCCTCACAGCCCACAGCTATATCTGAGGGAAACTGGTGTCTCATTTGCACTTCAGAGACAGACAAGCAGCCCTGGGAACTCATACATGTTATGATTTTAGAGGCAGCTTCTGAAGTGGACCCTACCGAGTGACTGTAACACATCCTGCTATGTAGCTGATATTTGAAAACTACCTTAAAATGGGACTTTTGCTGTAGCCAGACTTTCTCCAACACACTGCAATAAAATAATTCTAAAACAAAGTATCTTTGGGTCCTCTGATGGGATGACCACTCACCCCCAAGAAAGAAAGCCTTGTAAATGCTTCTTTATTTTGCTGACCTTAGAGCTTATGCGTTCCAGTCATGACACAGGGAGTCAGGTGTTTTAGTTTTCTTATACTTACTATTTAGTCTTCTTAATACAGTAACCTTCCCCCTTGCATTTTGCTTTCACAGTTTTTATTATTACCACCTGCTGAGTCATGTAGTGGACTGTGATGCCATACTGTCTTCTTGTGTAAGTTCTTCTTTTTCTAATGATGTGATTTTGCTTTGCGTTCTTGGGAACATCTCACCTCATTCCTCCTGAAGTCTGAGGCAGTACCAGCTGCTGAAAGTTGTGCCGAACTGCCAACTGCCTTCATGCCTCCCTCAGCTCATCCCTTTGCTGGTCTTGAAGGCTGCAGAGACAGCGCCCCACTGCATTCCAGACACTCAAGACATAAGGCTTGGCAGGCACTCCCGATCTTAATTATAACAATTATATTTGCAATGCTTGTTGTAAAGTACTTCGCTGTAAATTCTGAAATCTTCACCCTGGATTGGGTTCAACTGATTAATATTTCTTCTCATAATGAATACTTTTTCTACTTATTAGTATACTTAGAATATTTAATTCTGCTAGACAGCATACATTTCACATTGTTATCTGCCAGACTTTCTCCCACTCCTCTCCTTCTCTTTCTCTGTATGCTTCTATGGAAATAATTGAATTATTCCCCAAGATACAGTAGCATTGGTTAGAAGCCATTTGATCATTTTTTATCTTGTATTTAAGGTTTGTTAGATGAGACAAAAATGGCACCAAGTCCAGGGAGAATTATTCCAAACTACTAAGGACCCTCCTGTATACTCTTTCCAATGTCTTATGAGCAATGAAGTTTTCTGGCATGGTTGTTGAGGAAGGTGTTTATGTTATAGTCCTCTGTGAACACTGGTATTAATCCTTTTGGATGACCCTATGCCTATGGGCAATTTTGTTACATATATCTACTGATAAGTCTTCTGGTAAAATACCAAGAAGGAAGTTCTGAAAATATAGTCTCTTTCTATATATTTTCCACTCTATATATTGTCCATTGATCTCCAGCATAGGTGTCATCATGTTGTCAATTCTATCAACTCTACCAGGATCCTCCCACGTGTGAAAAAGCTTGGAAATAACTCAAGGTGTGATCTGAGTCTATTGTAAGGATGGCCATGCCTACTTCTACATTCCAGAGAGCAATGACTTTCGCTGCTTGGTGTTTAATATCATACATTTTGTTTGGTTTGTTTTTGTTCTGCTTTCTTTTCCAGCTGGGAGGATACATAAAGGTGTGGTTGAAATGCCTCTTCCATTATCCTTCAGGAACACTGTTTGGATGGATCAATGAATTCATGGGCCACAAAACGCAATCTTACTGGATAGAATGGAATAGTAAACTGGACCCTTACCTTTTGTAAGAGGGACTCTTTCTTGCCCGTAACAGAGGAGAGGAAGAAAGCCAAACACATCTTTGTTTTTAAATTGAGTTCAATCATTGATTTTTTTCCCCCCCATAATAATAAAAAGATGGAGTAATCGTTAAGATGCTACAGGCTCAGTTTAGGGGGAACTGGGAATTCCTTTGTGCAGAAACCCCTAGACTGATGTTTACTCAGAGAATAACAGTAATAGAGAATACCTCAAGTCAGCAGGCAGACATCCAGTTATATACTCTATAAACTCCTTCAAATAACAAACTAAACATGTTTGAGAAGAATATATGAAAATGTGTGTATTCATAATTTCTGTGTATTTATTTTAGGAACACTTAGTATAATCAAGAGTAATTGCATGGATTGAAGCATCCACTCATGAGAAACAGAAGGAAATACAGGCATTCACATCTGTAATGTGGAGTTAGTGCTGGAAAAGTCTACTTTCTGATATTTGTCTTAAAGGATGCGGACCTTATATTAATTATAATATTAATACAAGTATATTAATCCTTGTATGCTTTCATTTTATAGTTTTACCTGAGGTAGAATAGTTCCTAAAAATCCTTCCACGGGCCAAAGCAGGTTATAAGGAACATACGGGAGCCTGCAAGGAGTTGAGTCTGGTGAAGAAGCAAGCAAGAGGCGTCAGAAAACATTGACACAATATGCCATCCATAGCACTGGGGAGAGATCTGCAAGCAGCTGAGCTGACCTAGACCTAGAAGAGTTCAGAGTAGGAGTGATCTACACAGGAGATTGTCAGTACTGGAAAGATAACAGAAAAGGAGCCAAGATGAGATTTATTCATTCATCTGGAACCTAAGGTCCAGAGGGTGCTTAAAATTTCTTCCTTTGGTTTTAGGTTTAGATGAACCTTATAGAGCATCAGAGTCTGTGCCCTAACCCATTAATTGCCATTAATATTTCTTATCATTGAGGAGACATATTATTTCAGGGCGTATCCGTAACCTTCAGATGAAGTCAAGCTTCTGTTACACAAACACCTCATTGTCCCTTCCCCTCTTATCTTGACAACCACCAATCTACTTTTCTATTTCTCAGCAATATCAAATCTGGATATCTCATATAAGTGAAAGTATAAGTTTTGTTTCAGGCTTTTTTCTATTAACATAATATTATTAAATTTCATTTATGTTACATCAAACCTTCATTCATTTTTGAGCTTTGCACAGATGTATCACATTTTATTTCTCCACTCATCATGGAATTTGGGTTGTTTTCACTTTTTGCCTGTTGTGTGTAGTGTTTCTATGATAAGTCACTGCACACAAGCTTTTATTTAAACACCTGATTTCAGTTTTTGGAGTACAACCAATAGTGTACTTACTGATTCATTTGGTAATTTTACTTTCAACTTATAAAGGAACTGTCAAACAGCATCCTACTTCAGTTACGCCACTTTACTGAATTTATATTTAATGAGAAAGTATTTATTTTAAGGATGCTGTGTGCCTCGGTAATTTATTTTCCCACCAACTTCCAAGGATTGCTCTGAGGATTAATAACCTTTGTGAAACTATTAAGGCTTTTCTCCAAGCAACTCTCATATAAATTAAAGATACTATGTGCCCCAGCAATTCTAGCGTAGTTTGCAAGAAGTTTGATAGTTCAATAAATTTGCACAAAATTTAATTTGGAAAGGTATGGACTTTTATAGTCTGAGAAGACCTGAAGCTAAAAAGAGACAAATTGAGTTGAATTAGTTTGTGTTGATTTGATCTGTTTTTTCCTAATGAGATGTTGGAAGAGAGAGAGAGAAAAAAAAGCCTTTTATCTTTTTGAGATATAAGTACACTGATTCTAGTTGCTAGCACAATCGATTAATTTATCTCTATCCAGAACTTTCTAGTGAACTAAAACCGAAGATTGCTGCTGTGAAATCAGAAGCAAAAGAGCCCCGAAACAATGACATTTGGAGTATTTTAACAGGCTTCCATAATAGTTTCTGTCAGATAGCAAAATGAAAAACAAATTTCATCTACGTCGTGGCTTTAGACCATATCTAAAAATCTCCTGGTAAGGGACAGACAGCTTTCATTACCTATGAAACACACTGAGCGTTTCCAAGGTAACTTGGAAGGAATAGAGCACCCTTAGGTTCTGAATGCAAGGCTGCCTCAGAACAATCCATTTGGACTTGAATTAATCCATTGTTTTCAGAGAAATACTAGGAACTCATGCAGCAGGCACAGGAACCAGAGGAAGATGTCAAGACCACTCTATTTTTCTCTGGAATTGATGGTTTCACAGTTGTCTGATACACTTAATGTCACTCTAGAACACACTCAAGCCCCACGTCACTGAGCTACTATCTATACCCTAACCAAAATGAAAGTCAAATCAGAACAAAAAAATAACTCACCCATGTATGAATGCCTTTTTACACAATTAAGCATTTTATTTTATTTTTTAAATTGCTTTTATTGAGCTATATGTTTTTCTTCGCTCCCCTCTCTTCCTCTTCCCTCCCCTTTAACCCTCTCCCATGACCCCATGCTCCCAATTTACTCAGGAGATCTTCTCTTTCTCTACTTCCCATGTAGATTAGATCCATGTATGTTCCTCTTAGGGTCCTCTTTGCTGTCTAGGTTCTCTGGGATTGTAAATTGTAGGCTGGTTTTTCTTTGCTTTATGTCTAAAAGCCACTTACGGGTGAGTGCATATTATATTTGTTTTTCTAGGTCTGGGTTACCTCACTCCATATGACATTTTCTAGATCCATCCATTTGCCCACACTTTTTAAGATGCACAATGAATCCTTTTTGTACCTACTGTGTCCTGCACATTTTACATGTGTTATTTTAGATCTCTGCGGCAATGGTTAGAAGTTATAGTTTATATTCACGTGAAATTGGGAGTCTGAAGGACAAGCATTGACAAAGCTGAACTTTTTTTTTTATTAATTTATTTATTTATTGAGGATTTCTGCCTCCTCCCCGCCACCGCCTCCCATTTCCCTCCCCCTCCCCCGATTAAGTCCCTCTCCCTCATCAGCTTGAAGAGCCATCAGGGTTCCCTGACCTGTGGGAAGTCCAAGGACTGCCCACCTCCATCCAGGTTTAGTAAGTTGAGCATCCAAACCGCCCAGGCCCCCCCAAAGCCAGCACGTGCAGTAGGATCAAAAACCCATTGCCCTTGTTCTTGAGTTCTCAGTAGTCCTCATTGTCCGCTATGTTCAGCAAGTCCGGTTTTATCCCATGCTTTTTCAGACTCAGGCCAGCTGGCCTTGGTGAATTCCCGAAAGAACATCCCCATTGTCTCAGAATGTGGGTGTACCCCTCGCGGTCCTGAGTTCCTTGCTCGTGCTCCCCCTCCTTCTGCTCCTGATTTGGACCTTGAGATTTCTGTCCGGTGCTCCAATTTGGGTCTCTGTCTCTGTCTCCTTTCATCGCCTGATGAAGGTTAATATTCAGGGGGATGCCTATATGTTTGTCTTTGGATTCACCTTCTTATTTAGCTTCTCTAAAATTGCAAATTATAAGCTCACTGTCCTTTAATTATGGCTAGAAACCAAATATGAGTGAGTACATCCCATGTTCCTCTTTTTGGGTCTGGCTTACCTCACTCAGGATAGTGTTTTCTATTTCCATCCATTTGTACGCAAACTTCAAGAAGTTCTTGTTTTTTACTGCTGAGTAGTACTCTAATATGTATATATTCCATACTTTCTTCATCCATTCTTCTATTGAAGGGCATCTAGGTTGTTTCCAGGTTCTGGCTATTACAAACAATGCTGCTATGAACATAGTTGAGCATATACTTTTGTTGTATGATAGGGCCTCTCTTGGGTATATTCCCAAGAGTGGTATTGCTGGGTCCAGGGGTAGGTTGATCTCGAATTTCCTGAGGAACCGCCACACTGCTTTCCAGAGTGGTTGCACAAGTTTGCATTCCCACCAGCAATGGATGAGTGTACCCCTTTCTCCACACCCTCTCCAGCAAAGGCTATCATTGGTGTTTTTCATTTTAGCCATTCTGACAGGTGTAAGATGGTATCTTAAAGTTGTCTTGATTTGCATTTCCCTGATCGCTAAGGAAGTTGAGCATGACCTTACGTGTCTTTTGGCCATTTGAACTTCTTCTGTTGAGAATTCTCTGTTCAGCTCAGTGCCCCATTTTATAATTGGGTTGGTTAGCCTTTTACGGTCTAGTTTCTTGAGTTCTTTATATATTTTGGAGATCAGACCTTTGTCAGTTGCGGGGTTGGTGAAGATCTTCTCTCAGTCAGTGGGTTGCCTTTTTGTCTTAGTGACAGTGTCCTTTGCTTTACAGAAGCTTCTCAGTCTCAGGAGGTCCCATTTATTCAATGAGGCCCTTAATGTCTGTGCTGCTGGGGTTGTACCTAGGAAGCGATCTCCTGTGCCCATCTGTTGTAGGGTACTTCCCACTTTCTCTTCTATCAGGTTCAGTGTGTTCAGACTGATATTGAGGTCTTTAATTCATTTAGAAAGTAGGAAAGAGAAGCCCAATATTCTTAGGATGACATCTGGTTCTTGTAAAATATTTACTCAATTATAGAAGAAAATTACCAGGGAAATAAGGGAAGAGGTCGCCGTTACTCAGGTACAAAGCAAGAGCAATAAAAAGGCTGTCAGTGGCGCAAAGGCAACGAAGCTGAGTCCCAGACAGCACTTCATTGCTAATCTGCTAGCGTGCAAAGGTGCATCTAACTACCAGGACCACAGGTTTGAATAAAATTAATCTCTGGCTCACTTGGTAAAGGGAGGTTCAGGACAATTTGCAGTAATCTGTTCTCATTCCCTAAACATATATAATTTTTTTTTTTGGCTACACAGCTCAGTTGCTTGTTTTAAACTTTGAAAAGTAAGAAAAAACTACTATATCTTATTGTCAGAAAAGTAAAAGGGGGAACTCTAAAAACAAACACGCCAATATTACGTCTCAAATCACAGTCCCGTAGTTGAAGAAATGGACTTTTAGAGATGCAGAGCCAAGAGAATTTTTAAGAATTGCCCATCTTAAATACCAACCTAAATTTAGAGACACAGACACAATTCACAAAACCTAATTTACCTGGTATGAAAAAGAAAGTAGTGGAGAGGAGATAACAGCACTTGGAAACAGCACAGAACAGCCAACTATCTTTTCCATATGCATTGTAAATTGCCTGGGGAGTTAATTTCAGCCAAGCTGGAATACAGCTACTCCTTGATGCAAACTGCCCAAACACATATTTCATTCCATGCTTCTGTGGAGACTGTCCACTCTGGAAAGCAATTAACTAGCGAGAATGGGATGCTTTCTCATTTCTGTGCTGGTCAATCCGAAGTTGACCTCTGTAAGTTGACCTTCAGCCTGAACAAGAGGTTTAAATCTTCAAAGTGTCATACTCTTTTGGAATTTAGAGAGCTAACAAGCCTGTGCTTGAATAAACCAGGGATACTGGTGACCCAGGCTGACATTTCCTTATGGCAGTCCACCACGGCTGTAAAGTGTGGCCCTACAAGCTTCAGTTGAAAGAGCTGGCGCTCCTTAACTATCACAGCTGCTAAGAGTAAAGGAGACGCTGCTGTGATATATCCAGCTTTTAGGGCACTGCTAACTGTGTTAGTTGGTTAGTTGGAGATTGCAGATAAAATTTCAAGTCAGATGTCACAAATTTTGTATAGGGCATTTATGCCTCCTGGGGCTCTTGCTACTTCTGAGAAACACAAAATGCCCTTTCTGTCTGTCTTCTATCTCTCTGACTGTCTCTCTCTTTCTCTCTCCCTCCCACCTTCCCTCTTTTATTGTAAACAGTGAAGAGGAAGTAACAGACTTTGACGCTTCAAGAATTTGTTTCAACTCTCGTTGCCACACCGGCACTCAGAAGCTGTAGCAACAAATAGCATCCAGGTTTTAGCAGAAGACTGTTGAACCGTTTATTACCCCTGTTACTCGCTGACAGATTTGGACCGGATGAAGTTGCCTCTACATGTTGTGGTGGTTTGAATAGGTTTGGGCCCCATAGACTCATGTGCTTGGATGCTTAGCCTACAGGGAGTGGCACTGTTAAGAGACATGACCTTATTGGAGTAGGTATGGCCTTGGTGGAGGAACTATATCACTGTGGAGGCAGGCTCTGAGGTCTCATATATACTTAAGCTACACTCAGTGTGACACACAGTTTACTTCCTGTTGACTGTGGATTGAGATGCAGAACTCTCTGCTTCCTCTCTAGCACCATGTCTGCCTGCATGCTGCCATGACAACAACGGACTAAACCTCTGAAACTGTAAGCCAGCCCCAATGACATGGTATAAGAGTTGCTAAGGACATGCTATCTTTTTACAGCAATAGAAACCCTAACTAAGACATATGGGGACTGTTTTTGTTTTTCGAGACAGGGTTTCTCTATAGCTTTGGAGGGTGTCCCGGAAGTAACTCTTGTAGACCAGGTTGGCCTCGAACTCACAGAGACCCACCTGCCTTTGCCTTCAGAGAGAGAGAGAGAGAGAGAGAGAGAGAGAGAGAGAGAGAGAGAGAGAGAGAGAGAGGAACTATAGAAAGCAGGAAGGACTCTATATATCTTCAGGGCCTTAGTAGACTAATATTTCATTAGTTAATTCACACAACCAACCATGTCAATAACAGAGATGTATTAGTGAAGGCAGTGGAAGTTTTATGTGTGAAAGACCAAATCCCAAATGATTCTCTTCTCTGTGCTTATTTCTTTACACGTGAGCATTTTCTACTATTTTAGTAATCAGTTTTGAGGACTAATAAAGCAGACAATTTCCCAAATAACTCTTATCTGTGTTAATACAAACACTCAGAGTTATAATAAAGATTTCTCATAAATTGAATTGTGCATATTTTACTTCCTCTGAGTCACAGATTCCGCTTCAAAATTTAGGGTTAATTTTTTTTGCACTGCACCTTCGAAATTTATTAGGTAAGAAAAAGTAGCCATAAACCAAGACACACACATGTTTAAGAATACTATAAGCTTTCCTGTCATAAGGAAGCAACCTAGTGAAGAATCAACTCAGTTCCAGCATTGCTCATTTCAAATACTGCAGAAGCATAGCCAGTGCTGAAAGAACTTGTTACCTGTGCTCAAGTCCGCCTACTTTCTCACAAATCATGTCCAGCTATATGGTTATACCTCATTTCTACTCATCAGACATAGTGTACATTATTATTCTCAGGTGTTTGGAGAACAATTTATAAAGCTCTTGGGAAGATTGTTTGAATATCTGCATTGAACCAAATATCCGGAGTGGTTTTCTGGGGATCCTTCTGCTAAAATAAGTGAGGTAGGACTGTGTTTTCTTGTTGCATTCAAGGAGAGGAAGGGGGCTCAACAAACATGCGACTCAACTGTCGAGGAACAAAATGCCTTCTGTGGGATAGTTGGGTGAAGACAAATGAGGCAGGAAGAGAAATGGAAAGGAAACAAACCCTTTGCTCATTTCTCAACCAGGTTTCTGGTTAGGAGACCTGATCTCACGAGAAGGGAAAGCTTTAAGTTTCCGTATTGTTTGAGTTGTGATTATTATACCGGTATGGAATTATGTTTTACTTAACTGAGAGTCATTTGAGGATCTCCAATAAGTAGTAGACATGTTACTATCTGAGAGACTAAAACAACTAAATCCAGTATGAGATCTTCCCCTGCGTTCAGACAAGGACTCTTTTATAGAGCTGGTCTACAGGGCCTGGTGGGTGGTCCATGAAGCTTTCTTTGTGTTTTGCTTGTGGAAACACTACCAGATCTTTTCAATTCTTGCTGCACACGTTTTCCTTATTAGTAATAATCTCTCTGGTGTTTAGCTGGACATGCGAATTTCCACCACTGGGCACATTGCATCCCTTAGTCACCCACATTCTGAATGTTTCTGTTCTCCTGGATCCATGTCTTGAAACCTAACTCTCAACGTGATAGTACAAAGTAGGGTTTTGGGGTGGTGATGGTATCACGACGGTGGAGCCCTTGTGAATGGATTGTGGCATTACAAAAGAAGTTCTCCTTTTAAGTGAAGACAAGGGGAAGGCGCCATCTATGAGCTAGAGAGTTGACAATCAACAAAGAAGTTCTCCTGTTAAGTGAAGACAAGGGGAAGGCGCCATTTATGAGCTAGAGAGTTGACAATCAACTGACACCACATTTTCTGGCACCTCGGTTTTGGAATTCCCAGATTTAAGAACTACAAGAAATAAATTTGTTTTGCTTTTCGACACTTGGCTTATGTGAGTCTACTGTGGTGGCTCAAACAGATTCGTGGAAAGTTTCCCGTGAGTGAAGTTAATTATAGCCAGAAGAGATGGAGGGGCTAATATCTAATTGCTAAGTATATATTTTTTTAACATAAGCCGTCTAATGGAGCAACTAGGGCTACAAGTTCAGAATATCAAGGCTACACCACCAGTTTTCAATTGTTTAAAATAGTCTGCAAAGAATAAATTATATTAATTTAGAATATTATATTTTAGAATCCTTATTGCAATATCTAATTTAGAAATCACTACTTGAAACTATGCTGCTAATGTCATAAAATCTAAAATATGTGGCCTGTCTTAATCATCAGTTTGAATCCAATCAGGAAATGTATTAAGGGTAGAAGGCTGGAAAGCTTAGGACTATTTTGCCAAGTCTTGCTAACGCAATAGGTAAAAGTGTCACCTATAATGACTGGCGTGGGCAGGACACTTAGCTAGTAAAGAAGTTAGAATACAGCTTGACTGTCACATGTGTTGGCTATTTCTTGCTACATTTAGCAAGATTTGAGAGGAAAGAACTGAAATAAAATAAGAATTGGCCAATTTGAAGCAGAGAGGGAAGAAAATAGAACTGTAAAGAGAGACTGTGTCTTTGCCTTTGATCCATTGCTTAGGCTGAAGGGCTACGGACTCAAGGCTGGAAAAAGCAACTCTCTCTGTTCCTGAAACAGCAGGAGTTAAATAAGACTCATTCATAGTGTCCCTCAAAAATGCCTCATGAAGACTCTCCACCTAGTGGGAGGTGACCTTTAGACAGCAAGCACATGAACGTTACGTTCTTTTGACTCAAGTTTCGGATAGTGCTTGTTGAAAGAAGAGAGGGGAATGAGCCATGATAGATGTCATTAAAGAAAAGGAGATCCATCAGGCTGGGGCAACTGTCTTAAAGAGATGTAGAGTATGCTTGCTTTTGGGAACCGCACCTGTGAATATTTCCTACCAAAGTTAGTTGGTTGTTCAGGAAAATGCCTTGATTTTTAGTGTCTTCTGACTTCCCTGCTATAAATATAAATCCTAGGCCAGTTTTGGGTTACTGCCATGAGTTACATGGCTTTGGAAACCAAACCAACAAGCACATTGCTCGCATAGGTCACAAACAGATCAAGAACACCTCCGTGATGAATTAACTTCAAGAAACAGACAATCCATTGAATTTTGGAAATGCATTTCCCAAGAAATGGCAAGCCCACCTGAAAGAGACTTGGGTGTTTTCTCACCCTGATAGTATCCATCAGACTTTTTTATATACGCAAGAGCAGGAAATGAGTTGTTTGGCGGCTCCTACTCTCTGCCTTTGGATGAAGCCACAGGACAAGGAAGATGCTGTCGGAGAGCAAATCCGTGGTCCAAGGGGGGAAATCTTTAGGAGAATTGTTCACAGAGACGGGTTCTATACTCCCCGAAAAAGCAAAACATCCCCACATAAGCCTCATTTAACAGGATGCTATTGCTGGTATTTCCCAGCAAGGATTTATTGTTTCTATTCTTTTGTTTATTAAAGGAAAGTTTTTAATTGTAGATAGGCTGTTCCTACTCCACCATTTTCTGCTGTGTGTGTGTTGAGGGGGTGGGATGGGGTGGAGGTTGGTGTGGCTAGAAAGGAGGAAGATTCAAATTAAACGTTGATCAGCAGCTAACCTTCAACGAAATCTATTGAGTACCACGCACCGTTCATGGAAGTAGAGCTGGGTGTAGTAACTGGATGGATGACATTTGTGGTTATCATCTCAAAGTAGCAGACAAAGGAGTGAGCAGCAAAGCACATCATAGGAATCAACAGTTAGTCCTCAGCACCACTTCTCCTTGTTTTCATTGAGACATAGGATAATCTGGTGTTTATTAATAGTTGAACATATGGACTCTTAAGTCATAGGCAACCTTTCCATCTTCTCTTAGGGATAATGTGACTTAAGATCTGTGTAGCACCCTGGCAATCTATGGGTATTGCACTAAATCGTTAGGAGTTATTTTAATACTATTTCCAAATACTACTTCCATTTGGGAGGGTAATAGTATTACGTTCTCCCATGGGTTCTTAGGTCTGTTAACAGTGCTATGTATGGATTTCATTTCATGGAGTGGGCTTCAGATCCAATTAGAAATGGCTGACAACCACCATTAATAGCCACAAGTCCCTATGCTTCCCTGATGTGCCATTGGTTGATGGATTATAGGGGTGGTCAGTCATTGTCTTCAGTTGTATACTGACCAGAGCACACATCATT
Organism: Microtus ochrogaster; assembly: GCF_000317375.1. Classification (NCBI taxonomy): domain Eukaryota; kingdom Metazoa; phylum Chordata; class Mammalia; order Rodentia; family Cricetidae; genus Microtus; species Microtus ochrogaster. The sequence goes on along the minus strand of NC_022029.1, from coordinate 2,349,117 downwards.
CTCCAATGGATAATTTCAAACCCATCATCACACAGACGGCCCTCATTAAAATCAAGAGGTCACAAAACAAGACAAAAAGACATGAATATGGGAAAAGGATTTGTAAGGATGAAGCCAAGGAGGCAGTGGTGGGAATTAGGTAGGAGAGGGCTGTGGGTGAAAATATTCAGAATGTACTATGTACACATATCAAATTGTCAAAGAACAAATTTAATTGATAAAAAATGATGTTATCAGCATTTTGGTGAGGACTAATTGCATTGAGTCTGTAGATCAATTGGTAATGCGGTAAAGTTAATCTTATGAATCCATCAATATGAGAGGTCTTTTAATCTTCTAGTGTCTTCTTCAATTTCTTTATTCATCATTTTTAAGTTCTTATTATAGATGCAACTTTTTCTTATTGGTTACATTTCTCCTTAGGGTTTCTTTTTGAGGTGATTTGGAATAGGGTTTTTTATTTTATTTCTTCATATGTTTTTTAAACTGATGCTTTTAAAACAATCTCTGATCCAGGCATGTAACCACCATCTGACAAAGAGATTGATAAACATATTCACAGCCTGTGATCCAGGAGAAGTCATCACTTAACACCTTTATTTTGTTTTTAATACGTATCGTTCATTTCCTTCTCACCTGTCTACTAATCGTATGTATGTATGTATGTATGCATGTATGTATCTCTATCTATCTATCTATCTATCTATCTATCTATCTATCTATCTATCTATCTATCATCTATCTATCTATCATCTATCTATCTACCTATATC
>NC_022029.1:2314713-2348245 GCF_000317375.1 Microtus ochrogaster | reverse complement strand
ATCTATCATCTATCTATCTACCTATATCTCTATCTATCTATCTATCTATCTATCTATCTATCTATCTATCATCTATCATCTATCTATCTACCTATATCTCTATCTATCTATCTATCTATCTATCTATCTATCTATCTATCTATCTATCTATCTATCTATCCCCACCTGGAACTTCTGTAGTAGGAGATAGGGCCTATGTTTTAGATATTGCAAGGCAGAGAACATCCTTAATGCCCCATACTGGCAAGTGCTCAGGTTCAGGATTATATATATTTCACAATTAACAGAAAGCATCTTTAAATTTTGTATAGTTCAGCACAAATTGAATTTGATGAGTTATTAAAAAATAAAGGGATAAATGTGGGGGTAGAGAGGTAGAAATGGGTCTGGAAGAAGCTGGGGAGTGGGGTGTGAATATGATCAAAATAATTGCACAAAATTTTCATAGATTATTAAAAATCGTTTTAAAATCTGTACAGTATACTTGGACTAGTTCAGTGATTTTATGGCTCATAGCTTACGGCATGAAAACTGTGGGTGGAGCTACCTAAGTTGTTCTTCTCTTCTACCATCTTGCTCATCGTGGGGCTATTATGACCTCACCCCGAAGGTAATAACGTATAGAGTAATTAAAACACGGGGACAAATGTAGATAAATTAGGATGCGGTATCATCAGATATTTGTGTCATTCTGTGTGTCAGAGATGGTAACACACAGACTTTCCAGTCTTCATTATGAAGTTGGCGTATACAGAAAAAGCAATTAGGAAATTTGCTGTGGGGAAGAGCCTCTTCCTGGATCCAGTTTTCAGTCTTCTGTACCCATGTGCCAGGAATGGCAAATATTTTTCAATTTGTGAGTCAGTGATTATAGTCAGTTGGTAATATAAAAGAGTGATGGAAGTATTGCATTATTATAGTATTGCTCAGTTGATTAGTGATGTCTGACCCAAAGGTGGAAATAACATGCTTATGTATTTACCATTTCAGGTCTATGCCATCTACAAACACCCAATTAAGAAAGATCATTTTCTACTATGGTTATTTTATTACTTCTCTGAGAGTTTCAAGTCTCACACAATATTTTTTGATTATATTCACTATGCCAACTCTTTCTCGAGCTACCCTGTCCCATACATATCTATTTTTGAGTCCTTGAAAATAAAAAAACCTCCTAAAACCATTTTGTGGAGCCAAAAATATCCTTGGATGTGTGGTCTTTCACTGGAGCATAGCCAACTTACTAGGGGCTGTATGACACTTCCTTTCCCAGCAACAGGCTGTTGCCAATGGATCCAAGACTATGGATGGGATTGTGTGCGCAAGTCCCCTCCCCGTACTCACATTTGGTCTGTCTTAGGCTTGCACAGGTTTTATTCATCCCATTGAGCTGCCCTGCTGTATCTAAGAAAACGTTCCCTTGTCATCCACACTGCCTTCGGCTCTTACGCTCTTTCTTCCCCTTCCTTCACAGCAACCTCTGAACTTTGGTGGAGGTGCAGTGTACATATTCTTTTAGGACCGAGCCACCTTCAGGGCCAACTCTACTGTGTTGCTCAGGCAAGGGGTAGGGCCAGTTTCCTTTCTGGTGAGGAGCAGGGCCAGCTCTCCCACCTGCTTCAGGTGTAGAGGGTGGATGTGGAGGGAGGTTACTGGGGTTTTTTAATTTTTAATCCTTTAGTATGGGCATTGTTGTCCTGTTACAGGGTAGCTCCATTTTGGCTATTTATGTACATACATGCACACATATTCAATGAGAAGGTTTGACAGTAGAAGATTTCCATGTATCGTTTTCAAAATATCTTTAATGTTATTTATCCCTCCCCATATTCTTTCCTCTATACTAACTACTCCCTACTCCCTGGACCCAGATTAACCCTTCTTGTTCCGTTCTTTCCTTTTAACCATTTTTACTAGTACATTGAATATTCCTTCCTTTTGGAGTATTTCCTCATAGTTCCTTTGACCTCTATAAGTATCCTAAGTTAAACACATACATCTGAAGATTCTAGGCGAAATCCACAGACGAGAGAAAAGGTGTGACATTTGTCTTTATAGTCTCAGTTATCTGACTCAGAATGTCTTCAGCTCCATCTGTTTACTTGTAAATTTCATAATTTCATTTTTCTTAAGAGCTGAATAGTACCCCATCGTGTAAATACACCATAGTTTTTATTATTTACTCATGGCTTGATGGGCATTTAGACTGTTTCTATCTTTGACTAATGTTAGTAGGAAAGTGATAAACACAGAAGAGCAAGTATCTCTAGAGTGGGGTGGGATGCAGACTTAAGATTACTGTATGGGGCCGGGCGGTGGTGGCGCACGCCTTTAATCCCAGCACTCGGGAGGCAGAGGCAGGCGGATCTCTGTGAGTTCGAGACCAGCCTGGTCTACAAGAGCTAGTTCCAGGACAGGCTCCAAAACCACAGAGAAACCCTGTCTCGAAAAAACCAAAAAAAAAAAAAAAAAAAAAGATTACTGTATGGTGAGCCTATAGTGACTCTGATTTTAGCTTTTGTGACTAGTGTCATGTTGGGGACTGAAGACCCTCAAACCCTGAATTTTCTACGACCCCTTGCTTGCCGGAGTAAACAACTTGTTTTCCTGTGCTTGCAGCCGCTCTGAGCAAGAGACTCTCATTAGTTCCTGATAACAAGGGAGTGGTTTCTGGTGGGCTTGCAGCTGAAAAATCCGGAGAGCTGGGGCGTGGCCATTGGTCAGGGAGAGTCCTATATAAGATGCCCTGGAACATAATAAAGTTGACATTCTGGTTTCAAGGATGACCCGTGTCTCTGTCTGTGTCTGTGTGTGTTTCAGTCTCCAGCCCCTTGCCCGACTCGCGAACTGTCCCGTGGTGCAGGCAGCCACAGTGTCACAGTTGAGACATGAGTTTGCCTTCCTACCAGTAATAGTTCTGTCTCTACATCCACACCAGCAGCTGCTGTGGTTTGTGCTTAGATCTGAGTTATTCTGACGTAGGTAAGGTAAATTCTCAAAGTAGATTTAATTTGCATTTTCTTGATGGCTAAAGATGAAGATTTTAAAATATTTTTTCTAAGCTATTTGTATTTTGAAAACTCCCTGCTTAGTTGCTTAGTGCTATACCCAGTTTTTAGACTGTTTTTTTCTTGATGCTTGGTTTCTTGTTTTTTTTTTTTTTGAGATCTTTATGTTCTAGGTATGAACCCTCCATCAGATGTATAGCTGGGAAAGATTTTTCTCCATTATGTAGGCCACCTCTTTACTCGAGTTATGTGTCTTTTGCTGTACAGAACATATTGTAGATTATGAAATCCCACTTATCAAATGTTAGTTTTAATGCCTGTGCTATCAGGACCCTGTTGAGAAAGTCCTGTTTTTATCCCAATGGGTTCAAACATGTTCCTTTCTCTCTATCAGATTCAGACTATCAGTTTTATATTGAGATGCTTGAGCAGACAGTGAAAAACACTCTTAAATTTTATGTGGAAATGCGAAGGAACCAGGATAATCAAAACACCCCAAATGCCACCAACACAACCAGCACCAGCATCAGCATCACCAGCACCAGCATCACCAGTATCACCACCACTAGCACCACTACCACCTACTACTACTGGCGATATCACCATGACAAATTTTATGTATTATTAGAGAGCTTTAGTAAAGAAAACAGCATGAAAATGGCATCAGACGGACACATTGATCAATATAACAGAATTGATGTACCACACACATAAGCCTACACTCCCAGCCAGCTGGATTTTGACAAAGGAGGCACACACTAAAGAGAAGACAATATCTTCACTAAATGGTGCTGGGTCAAACTGGATAACTACATGGAGAAGAATGAAATTCGAGCCTCCTCTTCTCACTCTATGTAGTGTTGCTAGGCATTTTTGTTATCACTTGTGGCACCAGTTGCAAAATTCAATAATTAAACAAAACTTTAATTATTTTCAGAAGAGGTTGGGCATGTGTGAGTGTGTGTTCTTGTGCTCATGTGTACATGTGCATGTGTGTGTGTTTGTGTGTGAATGCATGTGAGTGAATGTGTTTAGCAATGTATATATGAATGTATTTGGGAGAGTGTGTATAAGTATGTTAAAATGTGTGTATGCATGTTTGTGTGTGTGTATAAGTTTGCTCTTGAGTGGGAGCCTTTGAGTGTGTATTTGCATTCGAGTGTGTTAATAAGGGTGTGTGTTCAGGTTTGATGTGTGAGTGTGTAAACCCTGTCTTTCATTACTGTTTTTTTTCCTGATGATGCTACTTGTCACATTTTAACAATATATTTTAAACCTATTTTCTGAAGACACAACTACTCTTCCTCTGTCTGCATCCTGAGTATTGTGCAAGGGGTAGCTGTTTGTGTGCAAAGGGAGAACACAAAAACCACACAGCACAAGGCTTATCCAGGGCCATTTGGTTCTGTAGGATCCCGTGGCCTTGGAGATCAGCCATGCATGATAGGTCTAAAGCCTGGAATAACGTTCTGCTCCCCAACAGTTATAAAATTACCTTAGAATTTATGGTTCTGGCAAGCGTGTCTGGGTTTTTATGTGTTCCGTCTTAACTTGGAATATCTCACCAGGGAGATTTATTTGACTAAAATGCATTGAAATTATTTGCATCAGTGAACTATAAGTGAAACATGGTATAAATTACGTAGGAAGGGATTAAAAAAAATAACAGGGCGACAAAGTGTAGACAAACCAGTCACACCTTCTCTTCCCTTGATTGGATTTTGGTCTATTTTAACTTTCAGGCCGGGAACTGGAAAGTTGATGTAGAACGGAAGGGAGGAATTTTTACAGCTATAGAGTAAATATCAGACTAGCGCTTCTGCCAAGAGCAACACGAAGTGGAGCTCAAATCAAAGCAAGCATTGTTTGCAGTCATTAGAAGCAGACAAAGGGGACTAGAAATATGGAAACAAAACAGATAATAAGGAACACACATAGCATGCCCTCATTTGCCTTCGCTTATCTGCCATGAAGAGTTCTCTGTACTGGTGAAAAGACTCAGTAAGAAAACATTTTGTCCTGGAACTTGTGGCAATCTCACTGGGAGAGGAGACCAAAGTTGGAGAGGGAGACTCCTAAAGGAATTAAGAGATGTGAGCCCAAGAGTTGGTGTGTAACCTCTGCATTAGACTTCTGCTAGTTACAAAGGGCATTTGCATCTACGGAAGCACTCGAAATGGAGGGGTGGGCTTGGCTAACAGCTGCAGAAAGTAGACACATCTGATATTGTCCTTACTGTATTGTTATAATCGTATAGAACATGGGCATGGCATGCAAAGTTGCTATTTGGGAAGTCTGGTGAGCAATGAAACCCACGTTTTACTTTTTTTTTTTTTTTTTTTTTGAGACAGGGTTTCTCTGTGGTTTTGGAGCCTGTCCTGGAACTAGCTCTGTAGACCAGGCTGGTCTCGAACTCACAGAGATCCACCTGCCTCTGCCTCCTGAGTGCTGGGATTAAAGGCGTGCACCACCACCGCCCGGCCCACGTTTTACTTTTTGAGAGAAGGAATATGTAATAGATGATTCATTCTTTATTTCTCTCTCTCTCTCTCTCTCTCTCTCTCTCTCTCTCTCTCTCTCTCTCTCTCTCTTCTTTTCTCTCTCCAACTCTAGGTTGGAGAGTCAAGACTATGGCAAGTCAAGAATACAGAACCTGTGCAGGAAGTGATGGATTTGGTGAGTAAAGGAGCTAGAGACTGAAATTCCAGACAGGCAGGGATGTAGAGGAGGTTCTACTCCCCAACAAAAGGCAGGCAACCTAGTGAGCAGAGAAGAAAGCCTCCAGAATCTGGGTGAGTGATCCTAAAGCCTTGATCTAGCCCCAAATTACTTGGAAATGTGTGTAGTTCTGAGATGTTCTGTAGACAGCATGTTGTGGGGCTCAGAAGCTGAACATATATTTCCCAGGTTGCTTGGCGCTAGAGAAAGGAAGTGCGCAGTTAAGGTCAGACACTGTGGTAACCTCAGGAACACTTCGGGCTCTCACCTGGGTCGTGTTTCAGGAGTGAGGATGTTGTCCAAGAGTTGGATGAAGTTAATCCTAAAACTTGCATGTTTAAAGTCTTGATGGGAGCAAGGTCCTTATCTTAGAACTCTCTTGTCTATCAGAATATCCTGGCATCACGGAGAGAAAGGAAATTAGTACACAGCACAGTTTAAAACAGTTACCATGTGGAAAACATGATGGCCCTGAAAAGATGCAGGAAAAATGAATGGTTATTAAGAGCAAAGGTGATCTAGACCCAGAGGGCAGAGGTCATCCAGATACTGGAATTAAATTGTGATCAGAATAACTTTGATTATTATGTTAAAATAGAAAAAAAGAACAAATTCACAAAAATATGGAGGATTAAAAGAGCCATTATAATGTTTATAAGAATTAAGTGAACATTCATGAACTGTAAAATATATAAGTACTCATTGAATCGTGTTGGGGAATATTATTTTCAGGTGTGTTACTTTTGTTTACGCTGCATTTGATTAACTGTGAAACTGTGATTCTTTGCCTGTCTAAAACACCTGATGGTCCTAATAAAGAGCTGAACGGCCAATAGCAAGGCAGGAGCAAGTGTAGGCAGGGCTGGCGGGCAGAGAGGATAAATAGAAGGAGAAATCCGGGAGGAGGGAGAATGAGGAACAACAAAAGAACAAGGAGAGGAAGAGAGCAGGGACCAGTCACCCAGCTACACAAGTCATCGAGAAAGAAGTAAAAATACAGAAATGGGGAAAGACAAAAAGCCCAGAGGCAAAAGGTAGATGCCTTAATAAGATAAGAAAAGCTGGCCAGAAACAAGCCAAGCTAAGGTCAAGCGTTCAAAACTAGAAATAAGCCTCTGTGTGTGATTTATTTGGGACTGTGTGGAGGGCCCTCCCCAAAAGCCAAAAGAATAAAACACTCACAACAGAATGGGCTTAAAAACATACTAGATACAAAAGCAGACAAGGTTAACAGATTCAAACCTGTATCAATATTGGTTCTGAAAGTTGAAATTTCAAGAATAAAGTAATAAAGTACAAAACAGTGTTCACAAGTAACACGACCAATGTATTAGTCATATGTTATAAAAATACACTAAAAATCCAGTTTGGAAAGAATCTGCATTTAATTTAATGTCAAGTGGTAAAATAGTTGTAGCTAGTCACACAATAGAAAATTATATAGCAATTAGGAATTATGCTACTTATTCCATCATGGATGACTCATAGAATTAATGTCAACTGAAAGAAGACAAATATAGAAACAACACACAATTCTTCAGGCATCTATTGTCATGTTAAGAAATATGCATCTCAGCCAGTTCGTGGTGGTGCACACCATTAATCCCAGCACTTGGGAGGCAGAGGCAGGAGGATCTCTGTGAGTTCGAGGCCAGCCTGGTCTATAAGAGCTAGAGCCAGCCGGGTGGTGGTGGCGCACGCCTTTAATCCCAGCACTTGGGAGGCAGAGGCAGGCGGATCTCTGTGAGTTCGAGGCCAGCCTGGTCTACAAGAGCTAGTGCCAGGACAGGCTCCAAAGCTACAGAGAAACCCTGTCTTGAAAACCAAAAAAAAAAAAAAAAAAAAAAAAAGCCACAGGACTAGTTGGCACCACATGGCCCAGGCGGGTGGGTGCCACGATGATGGACAGGTGTGTGTGGGAGAAATGGGACAGCTGGAGAAGTGGGGTGGTGAGGAGCAGACTGATATGGTGGCCTATGCTGCCATTTGGGGCCATGTGACTTTTGTGACCTTGTGGCCACCAAGGGCCGTGTCTGGGTCTGTACTGACGTCCATGGATGGCCTGTGTTACCAGTCATAGCCATGAGGTTGCCTATGGTCTGGGCCAGCAATTGAGGGTATGTCGATGTCTTAGGGCCATGTTGCCGCTGGGGCCATCTTGTTCTGACTGACCTGAGCTGCCACCCAGTGCCATAGTGACATCAGGGTTTGAACTGCAGCTAAGGGACATGTTTGGATTCATGGTCTTACTGTAGCTGGGATCGTGTTGGTGTATGTGGTCATGTTATCACCCGGGGCCATGAACAAGCTGGCCCAAGTGGCCAGGGAGCCAGAGGACTGGTCCTGCCCCTTGCTGGATGCCAGAATGGGAGAGTTTTCCCTCATCAAGGGAGAGCTGGCTCTAGAGGCTCCAGAAGAGTTGGCCCTGACCTTTGAGGCTCCTGGGAGAACTGCTCGCTCTCCACCCCTCTTGCGTAGCCTGCCACAATGGGAGAGCTGGCCCCAGTGATGTGGGCACAGGACCTGATCCTCACCTGAGGGGGGTGTTTCAGGTAGAGGCCCAGACTGAACAACTCAGCTACCACCCAGGCCCATATCTGGGACTTTGAGTTGGTCCACCCCATCATCTGTCTCATCTATGACCTGCTGGACCTTGGGAAGGGACCTGTCCTGTGGAACCAAAGCTGCAGGATCTCCATGACTCTGGACAATGGCAGACTACATGAGAGATGTTTTGGGAGGGCCAGTGTTAATGGTGTACCAGAAACTAGAAGCCTTGAACCAGACTAACAACTCATGTTTGCAAGTCGATCTGTTTGGGCAAAAGGATCTACTGTGCAACACACTGCACCTCCCAAGGTCACTACAGCAAAAGAAGACGTGGTGGAGAGGTGGAAAGATGGGGGAGTGATTTTTATTTTATTTTATTTTGGAGGGGTTGCTACAAGGGTGGAGGGCAGGCATGGGAGGACTGGGAAATGAGTGAGATTGGGTACATGATGTGAAATTCCCAAAGAATCAATAAAATTATGGCAAAAATACAAAAGAAACATCCAAAAATATGTATCGTAAAAGGCAGAAGTAGTGATTGGTTAAAGATAATGCTATACCTTGCCGCTCTTTCAGGCAGGATGTGGGTCTCTGTACAATTCTTTGAATTTTTAAAAAAATTTTTCTGCGTCATATGGTAACAGAAACTTCTCTCTGTCTCAAAAGCAAAGCAGACACTGGAACTTTTTACCAACTATTCTCTTTATTTTGTGAGGTATGAAAAAGTGATTTGTGCATTTCTTTCAGCTGACATGAGATGGGATCACTTTAAATGAAATTGGTCTCTGACTGTCAAGATTTCACTATTGCAAGGTGTCTGTTTTCCAGTGTCACACTTTATCCTCTGTTGTTGGACATCTGGTTGGTCCTAGAACAGCTAGTGTAAATAGTGCTACAGTTAACATTGTCGCCCAAGTATCTCTGTGACGTGATGACTTGGGACTCCTTTCGGTAAATACCCAGGAAGGGCCATATGGTAGATCTACTGTTAAAGCTTCGAGAGATTTCCAAGGAGGCAGCGCCACCTTGCAGTTCCCACCAACACAGGCCTTATCCATGGGGTCAGGCTTTGCAACCCCACTGCGTCCACGCCACCTGCCCCCAGAAGCATGGGCCATCAAGCGGCCAATGGATCACAGAAAAAACAAGTGAGCAGTTTGCCTGGTACTCTGCTGTTAGTCTTTTGGAGATGTGAGCCAGGAGTCTGCTTTAAGAACGTAATCTATAATTCATTGCAGATGAACCATAAAATGCAAAAGCATTAATTTTTACAACTTTCATTATTTATGACACTTCCCCTGCCTTCTATTAAAAATTATTCTTTGTTAGATATATAGAACGCTCACGGCTGCTAGATTATTTACAAGGGGGTTGATAAACAGTCATAACAATTTAGCCATCAGAAAATAAGAGTACTCATGAAAAAGTAACTTCTTTCCGAGATGGTTTTGCATGAAATTAAGATTACAACAGGAGAATAAAACTGATTCACCAAAGCCTAATTGCCAACTAAAATGAATCTAAATATAGGACTTTGGAATTTTATTTTAGTCATGGTCCATCATAAAATACCCCGGATATTATGCTGCAAATGAGAAAAAAACTTGTTAGAAGAGTTTCTTTGGCTTGAGGAGGGAGAAATAAAATTCAATCCAACTCAAAACCACGAAATCGGCGAAGTCTCTCTGCTGGTTCATTCCCTTTGGTCAGTGGAGAAAGACGTGGCTACTCTAGGCACAAAGCATCTCTGGTACTGGGGATGAGGACGGCAGCAGCGTGGTTCTGCTTGCCTGGCTTCCAGGGTAGAGGTGAGGGGGAACCTTGGGAAGTAGGCTGTTACTTGGCCAGTGCTGCAAAGGGCAGAGTCCAGGTTCATCTCTGATGGAGACATCTGAGAACACTGGCTAGAACTGAGAATCTTGGAGCTATGAAGAACTGTCAAATGAACGATGTTTATTTGGTTGGATGTACACAACATGCTCACACACACAAAGAAATCTCAAATCATCAGGAAAGTTGGGGTGAGAACCTTTTCTACTCTCAACTGGCAGTAATGGTGGAAAGATGGAGTGCGCCCTACAGGATGTGGATAGAACTTCCTCCTACATCATGCAAAGACAATGCAGGGCTCATTCTGTAGATATATGTATACATTAAAGTACCTAAAGACCTTGCAGCCAAATGAATGAAACCATTCTGTTTGCTCAGATACTGGCTGTGTTTCCAGTATCATTGTGGAGTTCACACATCACTGTGGACAGAATAGTGTCTTTCCAAAATTCATGGTAAGCTGGAGCATCAGAGGAGACACTTGGAAATGAGGTCACGGGAGGAATAATTAGCCTCAAGATAAACCCAATGGCTGCGGTGTCCTTTTAAAAAGAGAAGAAATGGAGGCAGGAATGAGAGGAAGGTGGGTGGGCAGAGGCACGGCAGTGATGCAGCCTCCACCAGAGGTTGGAAGAAGAAAGCAAAGGGTTTTCCTTCCGTAGAGCTCTTAGCAAAACCTAATCCCGCTGATACCGTGACTGTGACTTTGGACTTTGCCTCCCTCCAGAACTGCGAAAGACTAAATGATTATAATAATTTTTTAGTGGTTCTCAGAAATTAAAGTTGCTCCAAATCTTCTTAAAATGAGCTGGTTCTGGTCTGGAATCTGGGTTGGCAAGCGTGAAAGGAATATAGCATGTGTTGTAATGAGAGAGAGAGAGAGAGAGAGAGAGAGAGAGAGAGAGAGAGAGAGAGAGAACAAGAGAACACCAAATCTGTACCCTGAGATTTTTATTCAAAATGAGCTGGCAGACATGAATGTATAAATACATTAAGAATATCATAGGTAGGAAAATCTGTCCCAAAACCAGCTCTGTGACTCAGATGGACTTCAGATGCATTGGATTGGTGACTGAATGGATTTGCTAAACGATGAGACTTTCATTCATCATGCCACAATTGTCCCATTTTATACCATAGATTCTTTGATGTTTTATACTGAAATAAAACAGCACCAAAATTATAGTTTGGAAACTCAGAGATAAATCAAAGTTTCACAGTTAGGAAGCTATGAAGCAGAACAGAAACAAACAATTTATCATAAAGTATTTCATTAGCTGCCACGAGAATGAAATAGAAACTTTTTAAAATTAAATTTTATTTCTCTCTCTCCCTATATATATGTGTATGTGCGTGTATGTATGTATGTATATGTGTGTGCTGGTACATGCCCTGGCACTCACTTGGAAGTCAAAGGACAAGGGGGAGTTGGTTCTGTCCTTTCTCAATGAGGGTTACAGGGCTTGAACTCAGGTCGTCAGGCTTGGTGATAAGTACCTTTACCCACTGAGCCACCTCACAGGTTTCAGAAAGATTTTCTTAACAGGTTAACGTTCATGAACTACCAAGGGCCTGGGCATCCAGATATTCAGGAGTTACTTAGTGGAAATTCTGCGCTTTGAGGTGCATGCCTGTCCTCCGTGAGGACAGGAAGAGGGAAGAACCTGGTTATATCTTTCCTTCCGAGCTGGGACTGGTTGATCTCTTTCAAATGCTATGACCCAGAATTACTTGGTGTTGGCCCCCAGCGTTGAGTGGAGTTAGTAGTTGTGATTTCTTGAAGTTGGCACGGGGCATGTTGGAGAGGGGATGATGAGGCTGTGCCCAATGATGGTGTAACTAATAAACGGCCACAGTCAGTGGTCTGTGTCTTTGTTGCTGCTTGTGGTCAAGTCAATAAAGGGTTTAGCAGATTCTGCTTATGGGGAGCTTTTACCTTGATGCAGCAGGTCAGGTTTATTGAGTTATTTTTAAAAAATAATACACACTTTATTCTTTTAAAAATTCCATACATTTATATAATGTATATTACCATATCCATCTATCACCACCTCCTCCAACACTGACTAGTGCCTGTGCACCCCAGCTCCTTACAGTGTGTCCTTTGAAGGGAAATCTTTTTCTGTTATTGATAGCCAACTGAGCCTCGTTCACGCTGCTCACATGAACTACCTACCTGGATCTCATGCAGGGCTTGAGCTTTTTCAGACCTGAGATGGGAAAAGTAGTTGGAAAGGCACGCTATTGGAGCAGTTTGTGTCCTGAGTACAACTGAAAACATCCAGACGCAGGTGTTACTACAGCGTGCCAAAAGCAGCCTCACTCTAACGATGGAGCTGGGGAAACTGCATCGGGGACTGAACCAGCTCTTCCACTTTTATGTGGGTATGTAATTTTATTTTTTTAAACTTAATTGTCCATTATATTTCTTTTTAAAAAACTTTTTCTTTTATTAAAAATAGAGGTGTTTTTTTTCCATACAGTATATCCTGATTATAGTTTCCCCTCCCTCTCCTCTTCCAAGCACCTCCCTACCCACCTCCCACCCAGATCTGCCTATCTTCTGTCTCTCATTAGAAAAGAACAGACTCTAAGAGATAGCAACCGACCATGACAAAGTAAAGCTGAACGAGACGGAGCAAAAACTACCATAGTGAAGTTGGACACGGCAGCCCAACCGTAGGAAATGAGTCCCAGGAACTTGAGAGTCAGAGACCTACCTATTCTCACAGACAGAAGTCCCATAATCACTAAGCTAATACACACACACACACACACACACACACACACACACACACTAGCTTATACATTAGTATATACACACACATGTATGTACGCAGAGAACCTGGTGCAGACCCGTCCTGTGCAGGCCCTGTGCTTGCTGTTTTAGTTTCTGTGAGCTCATACACACCTTGCTTAGTTGATTCAGAGGGCCTTGTTCTCCTGGCGTCCTCCATCCACTCTGGCTCTTATACTCTTTCTGCCTCCTTTTCTGTGGGATTCCTTGAGCTCAGAGGAGAGGTATTTGATGGAGACCACCAATTTAGACCTCTTTTTTCCCCCACATAATGTCTGGGTGTGGGTGTTGACCATTTCTTTAAGTGTTTCTCAGCCATTTGTGATTCCTCTATAGAGAATTCTCTGTTTAGATCTATACCACCTTTTAAAAATTGGATCATTTGTTATTTTGATATATAGTTTCTTGAGTTCCTTACATATTTTAGATATTAGTCCTCCATTGCAAGTGGAGTTTGTAAAAATCTTTCTCCATTCTCCTGGCTGTTCTTTTGTCCTGTTGACGGTGTTTGTTGCTTTATGGAAGATTTTTAAAAAGCTTCATGAAATCTATTTAAAAATTGTTCCTCTCAGTGACTGCACTATCTAAGTGTTCTGTTCAGAAAGTTGCTTCCTGTGCCAATGCTTTCAAGGTTATTCCCTGATTCCTTTCCTATCAGGTTCAGTAAGGCTGGTTTTATGTCAAGGTCATTGATCCGCTTGGACTTGAGTTTTGTGTAGGATAATAAATATGGATCCATTTGCATTCTTTTACAGGCACATATCCACTTTGGTCAGCACTATTTGTTGAAGATGCTTTCTTTTTCCAGTGTGTATTTTTGGCTTCTTCATAAAACAGTCAGGTGTTCATAGGTGTGTCTTTTATGTCTGGGTCTTCAACTGATTCCCTTGATCGGCATGGCTGTTTTTATGGCAATATTATGCAGTTTTTTATCACTATAGCTCTGCAGTACAACTTGAAATTGGGAATGGATGGACACCCAACAGTTCTTTTATTGTTTATGATTGTTTTAGCTATCCTGAATTTTTTTTTTTAGTATTTCAAAATAGGGCTAAGACTGTATTTATACAATAGTAAAATTAGTTTTTAGTCATATTGGATTGGAGATGGAGAAAGAATAACATCAAACTGTCAGACTTCTGCCATAGAAACAACAATGTAATATTAACTGATACTATGAGCCACTCCCTGTGTTCTGGGGGCTCGGGTAGGTGCTTTAATAGCATTTCCTGTAGCTCTTTTGCAGAATTACTTGACATAAAGAAATGGTGTTAGACTCTCATGCCTAAAATAGTACCTAAGAGAAGTTGAGCTTTTAATAAATAATTGTTACATGTTAAATAAATGCTGTGCACATTTGAAAATGGAGTTAATACCCCTGTCTGACTTTCCCAGATGTCTTAGCTCTTGTCAGTATACCATACTTCTTCCATGCAACCAAAGTCCCACCCCATTGCTATTAAACTTTTGTCCATTGCCCTAGTATCTTGGATTGATATCCAAGGCAAGCAGCCATCATCTGAGAAAACTGAGCTTTACCAGAGTCAGTTTTTAATTTGAGCATATTTGCTGCTTTTTCAAGAACTAGACGTCTTAGATGATTGCCAAGGGCAACAGAGAGAGAGAGAGAGAGAGAGAGAGAGAGAGAGAGAGAGAGAGAGAGAGAGAGAGAGAGGAGCTAAACTCCACTTTGCTAACTCGGGTATTTTCTTATTATCAGTGGGACTTACTCTATCACAAACTGCACGCTTCAAGCTGTCATTTGAATCTTGCCCCAAGGACTTTAAAAGGAGCTGAAATAGTCCATAAAACTGGAATTCGCACATGGCTCCAAAATGCTTCTAAAAATATTAATCTTTCAGCTTAACTTAAAATTTAAGAAATGATCTAGAAAACGAACGTGCAATTTACTATAATGTTTCTGTGTGCTGTTATTGAAAGATGATTATTGCTTTCAACAGTCATTAATTATGAGGTGTAATATTTGGAAATATATGATCTTGTCTGTATTAACTAACTTGGATATAGTACAATAAATGATAGTTAAACGCATCCTATGTCTATGATTGAATGACTCTATTCTTTTTTTGGAAAAGAAAGGCAAAGGTATGTAATCTTGTTGGACATTATGCTTACTGGTACTTTCTCTTACAGCTGTGCTTTTTATTTCTGCAGAGTTTGACACTCAAGGTCCAGAATGCCTGTGGTGAAGGAAAGCAAAGACTGTTACAACACACAATGTTTACTATGGCCTTTGAAGTTTCTCATTAAGGCCTGTGTGGCTATTCAGTGAACCATTCGTATTGCCAATGCATTTATTATAAGAACCAGTATTTTATGGAGTACCTACTCCATGGTAGATGGGGTGAGAGTGGTCAAATAATAAAGTGGAATGCATACACATACTTGTTTAGTGTGGAGATGAGCTAGCTCACTGTACGTGTTACTCTGTACAAACTCTTAAAGAAGTCTTTCTTCAGCATTGCTGTTGACAATAATAATGGCTAATTTAAAAGAGCAGAAATATTGTAATCTATTAAAACTTTGCAAGGAGAAAGATACTAGTTATGTGTAATTGTTATTATTAGGAAAAGTAAAGGCAAAATTACTTGACAAAATTATTTTGGAAGAAGTGGTAGGCGCAGTATTACACACCAACATAAAGTCTACCAACCTGCCTTTTCATTTCCTTCAGGGATATGTAACTCAAGCACAGACAGACAGGGTGTCACGGAAAGAATAACATTTAATATGCACCTTACACAATGAGTGTGATCTTAATAAGTAAAAACACCGGAACTTTGTACTTTCTGCAGCTTCTTTAGAATCTTAATCATATAAGCAGTTCATGGCAAGTAGATTTCCCCACTCACTCATTTCCATGGACTCACTGGCAGATGAAACAATCAATTAGTGATTCTGTCAGGCAGACATGTCAGAGAGATTTCTGTGTCTTTGCCTTTGCTTATCAGCCTTACAACTCCTTTTTTTTTTTTAAGTTCTGGGTCCTTGGAACAGGCTTCTAGAATGTGGTGCTATAAGAAGCAGGGCCCATTTGATGCAACATGGCTTCCCTCAGACTTGGTTTAAGAGAGAGCTGTTTTCCTTCTTCCAGCCAGTGACGTGGTGAACAATATTGGAAATCAGGATACAGCTCCAGAAAAACTCAGCAGAATCTCATTGTAAATGCCTGTGTCTGTGCGCCTGTGCACAGCTGTTTAAAGTTCAAGGGGATAACAACAGGCTCAAGAGCCCTTTCAATTGCCTCTTCACTCTGTGCGCATCCTAACTCCCCTTTTCCGAGTGATTTCGTCTGGAAAATCCTATCAGACATAAAGGACATGCTAGCCAAAATGTCACGAAGGTACTACAGAATAAACCTAGCCAGATGAGGGGCGTGACACACATTTGGCTGGAGCTTTTTCAGGCCTGTCATAATGTCTGGTCTTTGAAGAAAGTCCTGGAAAATGGCAAAGCTGAGCACGTGGACCAGGAAGTGATTGCTCTTGGGAATCCTTGAGTTCTTTGATGTGAATCTTCAAATGAAAAGAGCTTTTGACATCATCCACAAGCACACCCCCATCGGTGGGAACTGAATCTTGCTTCTTACCTAAGGGAGCTGGTACCAGGAAAGAGACTCTGAAATCAAATGGGTTTCAAAAGGTGCTGACATCTCCTGGTGAATAATCACTCAACCTTCAAAAGGCTGAACGGGGATGTTATCTTTATAGGGAAGCCAAGTAATATCAAATGGGGATGCTTTCTCTTGAACTTATACACTGGGGTCTATGAATCACTTCACTGATTAAAACAAAGAATGTGCCAAGTTGCAATCATTTTCTTTTTCCTCCATAAGTTTTTCTTCTTCTGAGAAAATAGTGTGATGTTCTCTATTTGAAGGGTCTGCCCCACTGTGGGGTATGTCACCCCTGGACAGGTGGTCCTAGATAAGAACACAGACTGAGCAAGTCATGGGGTACAAGTCAGTACACAGCATTCTCCCATGGTCTCTGCATCAGCTCTTGTCTCTGTGTTCCTGCCTTTAGTTGTAGGCCTGACTTGTGTCAGAAAGGCGGTGTGACCTGAGCACTTCAAGGTGAAATAAACCCTTTCCTCCCCTAGTTGCTTTTGGTCACGGTGCTTTATCGTAATGGCAGAAACCACCACACATGGCAGGTCTTTGTTTTATTGCTTAGAGATAGCCCATTGTATGACTAATAGCATGCTGATTATGAACTCATCAATGGCTGTGGTTCTAGGTTATGGACAATGCTGTTATCTATTTGGACAAGTCTGAGTATTTATTTCAATGCCTGCTCTAATTTGCTTAGGTGCTTGAGTAGGTTTGTTGGATTGCACTGGTTACTCTTTCAGGCAGTTGCCAGGCTGGTTTCCAAAGTAGCTACATCATTTAAACATTCCTACCCAGAGTCACTCCTCCCACCTTGGAAGAGCCGTTTATGATCGTCATTTTTATTTCCCCTTCGCCTGCTCTCTCATCTAACTCTGTCAGATCTTTGTTTGTGGATGATCTTGCAGAGAACCTAAATAGTTTTCCGAACTAATTTCATCAACATCACAAAAGTCTGGATCTTTACTGGGATTCACCACTTTTCCCCAACCGGCTTACTCTCCAGTGATGGATGTTGCAATTGCTTAGCAAATTTCCCGAAATAATACCATGAAATACTAGCTGAGATTTGAAGGTGAGTAAACAGGCTGTGGCAAATTAAATAATTAGCTAATTATTGTGAAGAATGGAATCACCTTTACAGAAAAAGCAGTAGGGTTAAGGCCATTTTTATACATAGCATCGTTAGTTTCTGAGCCTTCACTTAATTAAGTAACTCACTCGTTTATTTTTCCCAGGAATTCTAAAGGGATAATATACAAGCGAGGATGCTTGTACTATAAACACAAGACAGAAAACATGGAAAATGTGGTAAACCACAGTGGGTGACCTTCCTATGTGATAGGAGCCTTGGGAAGTTCCATATGGTCTAGGCTTTTGACTCTATTTTACTAGACTCCTGTGACTTTTTCCTCATGGTAACAAGATGGCTGCAGCAACTGTACTTCAATGTTCTCACCCTGCTCTCTCTCTCAAAGAAAGATGAAAGAGGAACACCCCTCACCCTCCTTGGCTCATGTTTCTTTTATTTTATTAGAGAAGAAAAATTTCTCCCTGACATACCCCTTATTGAATTCCTCTTAGGCTATGGTGCCCATGGAAGAGTTATACTCCTCTTCCTAATGGTGAGAGAAGACCAGTGTCTGGCCAGTTCCAGCCATCTACTGCGTGGAGCACACGGATGGCTTGAAGGTGACATGGATGAAGAATGGTTGCTAAGTCAGCATTCTGCCAGGTCTGCTGTGGTTAGCAATGGAGATTGCTGGTTTAGACGGGGGGCGTGCCAAAGTTCAGAGATGACACACGACACCACACAGCTGACTGAGTGGATGGATGTGCAGAAGCCAGAATTCTAAAGTCCATGTCACTGCAGGGACTCAGAGGTGATGTGTTGATCTGGAAAACATAGCCCCACAGGTGAAGAATTATCTCACTTACATTGTTGCAAGAAAAAGAGAAATCCATGGTTAAAGTTTGTTTTCCAGTCAGGTGATTTACTTGCCAGGAAATAGGTTGCGGAGGCATTTGGATGCTTATTCTCTCTCTCTCTCTCTCTCTCTCTCTCTCTCTCTCTCTCTCACACACACACACACACACACACACACACACACACACACACACACGGAATATCTGAGAGCCCAGCAGTGTTGCATGTATGCACACATGTTTAGAGCTGACTGCTTGGGATTGGATAACCTGCTAGGGGGCTTGTTCCTAGAGAAAGCTGGTTCTTCCTTCTGCAGCAGTGTTTGACTCCAAGCTTCCATTCTTATCCGTGTTGCATCCTTACTATTTCGTTGGAGCCTTATGTCTGATGGTCCAAGATGAGCAGAGGTGGCCAGGGCTAGATCTGGGGTTAGCGAGGAGAGATCTTAATGTAAACATTTTGAATTTGGATAAACTTTGCTTCTGATCCTATTAAAGGGGGGGGAAGGTTATTATTGCTAGAGGAGTAGAGTTGACTCCAGAAATGTTTCTGCGTGTTCTAGGTGAGTGTTTCCAACTGGAAACGTGTAGATTCTTCTGTTGTTAGAGGGAAAGGCACTGTGTGTAACCTCGGGCAGTAGAGACCCCAAGAGAAATGTGCTTTTGCTTGGGAGCGACTGTTGTCTTATGGAGAGCCCCGCTTAGAGAAACACGTATGTCAGCTACCTTCTGCTTATTCCTCCGTGCTTGCCTCCACAGTCTAGAGCACCCTAATTGTGCCTGCTGAAGCGGGCTGCTATGTGAAGACATGGGTCAGACCCGATAAGCTGTCAAGAGTCTACAGTTCAGAGCAGAGTGACAGGCATCTGAGGGGCAAAGGCATTTATCGACCTTTCTGGTACTGTTTACAAAGGAGGTGGCGTTTCCCATCTCTGCTCCAACAGAACTGTATGTTTTTCAGAAGAAGCCATTTACCACAAGGCTGTCTCGGCTTTGTACCTTGCTTCATGTAATCTTTAGCCCTATATCCTTCCTGCTCCAAGGACATCTAAAGTGAAATATTTGTTTTGTGGATTTGTTGCTATTTTTCGCAAGACCATCTTCTTCCTCTTGGGAATCCTGTGTTGTTGAGATATAGGACTTTTAAGTTAGCTAGATCCACATCTAGATCCCCTGTGTTGCTAGGGTGTGAGGCTTTTAAGTTAGGTAAGGCCCACACCTGCAGGCCCTGTGTGCTGTGTTGGAGTTATAACATATTCATCCATTTACTTTCTTGCTAAATCTCGGTTTTCTTCCCTCTAAAGGCGTTAGTGTGAGAAACTATATCCAAATGGGAACAGTTCTACCATGTTCCTTCCTCACCTCCTCCTTCTATCCAAGAGCTCAGTAATGAAAACTGTTTCTCTATAACAACATTGCTGGCAAAGCCAGTCATAACTACCATCCCAAACTCTGAAGAAGGTTCCTAGTCCCTCTGATCCTTCTACCTGACTTCAGTATCTCTACAGGTGGAATTGTGAGAATCCCAAAGTGGATGAGGGGAGAGAGTTGGAAGAGCACTGGGGATTTTTTAGAATTCTAGAAAAAACATAGCAGGGAGACCAGCATTTGACACTGAAGAATTTTAAGAGAAATGAAGAAAAAGAGTGTGTTACTTGAAAACGTTGAAAGAGCGAGATGAATTTGAAGGTCCCTTCAAACACTAGCTGCACAGAATGCCTTTGTTTCTTGTGTGATTTCTGTTGCAGCTCAGAGTGATTAGGGGCTGATAACTGTGTCTAGGGGAGTTGTGCATTCCATGGGAACTGAGTGAATAGCAACAGATTCTTGATTCTTTAGAGCTCAGAATCCCAGATTTGTTGCTTATGGAAACAATTTGTATCTAAAAAGATTCTGATGTTCCGGGGACCCGGGTGGGGAAAAAAATTCATAAATGAGCAACTGTTAAATGTGAGCTGTTTGTCAAACAGTTTAATTTACCACAGAGACAGAAGGCGGGGGGAAACCGATATGATAAAGTTCTTTTGTTCAGCTCTGTAATAGATATCATAAAATATTTACCTTGAAAAATTGTTGGCTGGGGCCACAATTCATATGAAATTATGCTACCTTTCTGGAGGTATCACGCAAGCACTTATGTGGCCCCCCGTTTGGAAATGGCTCATTTTATGAACTTCATGAATCATTTCTCAGTGTCTTTGTGGAGTGGAGTAGACAAGAGTCCATGGGCTTGATTCGAAGGGGCAGATAGTGGAAAAGTCAAGAGCATGGGCTTTGGACTTCTTCACAGTTGAGCCCCTGGAAACACAAGTTCTGTCTGGAAGGTCATGTGACCGGTGCACGTGAGGAAGTAGGAGTGGGCGTGGAGAGAGGTTGAAGTCGAATGTCACTCAACAGGGAATGCAGTAGTCCCCACAATAAGCTCCTTATACTCTTTTAATTGAGGCAGAGAATTGGGACACATAAACTTCCTACATGGGACATAACCTGGAGCAAAGAAAAAATAATGATAGAGGATAGATATGAGTCCGCAGTACTAATACCTTGGCAAGTTTCTACAATGTACGGTTTAGGAGCTGTGTTGGTTAAAGAGGAAATCTGCTAGGCCCATGGTTTAGCAGATGTAGGAATTTGTCCTGCATTTAAATCTGAGCTTGTTTCCTGGATTTTGATAAGTCTGTGAGTTTAACTATTTTCACTAGCCTGTGGGTGAAGCTCAGTAGATATTACACGGTAGTTTGTGAAAAATATTACTTAAGACCTTTCTTCTGAGTGCATACAATGTATCTCAGCGTCTTCCTGGCTTCTAATGCTCAGATGTGGTACAGTTTCTTCCAGTTCCTCTATTCTGTACTCAACTCCTATCTATGCCAGCCTCAGCCTCTGGGAGTGTGAAGCCGACCCACATGGAGAAATTACCACAGAGCAGGAAGAGAGGAGAAAAACATTTTGTACAAGGAGACCCTGAAGTCAGCTTTCTACCTGGACTTCAAAGTAAAGTGACGTCAATGGTTTCTCCTTTTCATTAACGGGGTTTTTTTAAATTTAATTTTTAACATTTATTTACGTGTGTGTGTGTGTGTGTGTGTGTGTGTGTGTGTGCGCGCGCGCGCGTGTGTGTGTGCAGGTTACCTTGCATGTGATAATCAGAGAATAACTTGGGGAACTCAGCTTTTTCCTTCTACCACATGATACCAAGCTTGGTGACAAGTGCCCTTACCCACTTAGCCATCCTGCCAACGCCTAAGCAAGTTTTAACCGGATTTCTATCACTTATAATGAAAAGCTGTGGCCATTATTCATTTATTTTTAAGTTTTGTCTTCTTTCCTAAATGAAAAGAATCTTTTTTTGTTGTTGTTTGCCTGATTATTGAGAAGTTCTTTGTGACACTCTGTTCAGTGAGCCACCCAAAAAGGAAACCAGGGAAGCAGTAGAGTTGCCAAATTCAATGTGTCCACATTGCTTGACAGTGTAAGGGTGTGACAGCAAGAAGATTGGCAGCTGGCACCTACAGTCACTCCCTGTCCCTCTGATGGCTTTAGCTACAGGGGTTAAGAGTCTGTGTAGGACCATGCATAACATTGGACCCTATTAAAAAGTGACTATGCAAATTTGCTGGGGAAAAAAATGGAACCAAGGATGATAGTGACCTTCTTTGGGATATTCAGTATGCTCCAAAGCTTAAAGAAGTCTTCCAGAACGTTGTTGCAAGTTAATAATCATTTAATGATGAATGCATGTTAATTACTCAATAAAACATAAGCGAGATACTACTTGACAAATATCTTGGAAGCTGCTAGTTTATGCATATTTATGAAAATGTTAAGACTAAGTTATTCCAGAAGCCTGTGTATAATGTATTCAGAAATTAATTAGTTAAGGCAGGAGTTTCTTTGTTCCATATTGTTCCGTAAGACTAAGTTTTCCTCTTCACGACATAATAAGCCCTTGATTTTGGTTTCCTAGGGACAGAAATAACATGTACTTAGCTTACTCAGAGGAAAATCAGGATGGTCAACAAACCCCTTCTCTTCTGAGCTTTGAATACTCACATGCAGACTGTCTGTTTTGTATCTAGCATATGCCTTCTTGTATTTCAACTTTGTTTTTTTTATTTGAAAGTCATATATGAGTAAATAAAAAATTAGATACAAAGTTTAAAAAGAGTTCTTCCTACAAAGTTTTCACTTCTTTATTTTTGGTTTGTGTGTTTTCTGTATTTTTTTTTTAACTAAAATTGGGTTGGATTTTTAGTGTGTGTGTATAATAAATGTGTGTATGGGCATGAGTGTGGGGGTGTATTCACCCATGCATACACACAAAGAAGTCAGAGGTCAGTGTCAGAAATCTTCCTTCTTCAGCTTATTAGTTGAGACAGGGTTTCTCACTGAACTTGGAGCTAGCCATTTTTTTCAGGCTGGCTGGCCAATGTGTTTTCTGAATTGGCCTGTCTTTGACCCCCTAGTACTTAGGTTATGGGTACCTGCAGTGTACCTCATTTCTGAAACAAGTAACAGGGTACCTGAACTCAGATCTTCATGGATGTGAAGCAAGCTCTACCCACTGAGCCATCATTCCTCCTCTAAATGATGTTATTTTAATGTTAGTTAATTACAAGTCTTTACAAATTAATCTTTCCAATTTGATTTTCATTTGGTTTGTATAGGAAATGTCTCTCAGAAGCTGATGGGCTTAGTCCCCAGGTGGTGGTGGTGGTGGTGGTGGTGGTGCTGTTTTGGAATTTTGAGAGGCAAGGCCCTGTTGGAAGAAACAGATCACTAGGAACACGATTTTTGAGGGGTGTACCTGGTCTCTTGTCCCTTCATCTCTCTGTTTCCTTCCCATCATGTGCTAAGCATGTTTTCTTCCACCACGTTCCTGCATCCAGGATAGCCTAGCTCACTAACAGCGCATAGCAATATGGGGGGGGGGGGGCGCCTTCAGTTGGAAACTCCCGAAATCCCGAGCCCAAATAAATCTTTCGTGTTTTCCCATTGTTGTCTCAGGTATCTTGGTAAGAGTGATGAGAAGGATTGTCAGTGTTTGTAACTTTCACATCGCTCTATAGAGCCCACTTCTCTGCCTTATCTCTGTGTCTCCTGCATGAGTCCTTTGGATTCTCACACCCGGAAAAATTTGAAAAGGAAAAACAAGTATCCAGGAATAAACACATGGCAATCAAGAACTGATAAAGGGCGTAAGTAGCAAATATTCTCAAATAATCTGAGCAGTTTTAGGCTGGAACTTGGTCTTGCTGTAAAGTTAACTCAAAGGAAAATACATGCACAAAGGAAAGAAATAATAAAATAATAATGTCCATTTTTCTCATTCGTTAATACATGCTGTCCCCAAATACTTGAGATTTACGTCATCATTTTACAGCTTTAAAACAGAAGCCATGGATAAATTCAGAACTGGAGTTAGACTTTAGAAAGATGCCAGAAAATCTTGTCAGGGACAGTAAAAGAGACCGAGAGTGGTTTAAGTGACAAGGAAGTTGGGGACATGACCATTTTCAAACAATTAGACCTCTTCAATTCTTTTTTTTTTTTTAACTTTTATTTCCTATTTTATCTCCACTTTAAAGATAACAATTTCATTTTTCTCTAAACACATTAAAGGAACAAATTCTCCCTGTAGGTCTGTGAGAATTAAATAATCATTACTAGTCATTTTTCAGTGGTAACAGATGGAAGCATAAATTGTTAGCACTTAAATTAATGAAGCCCTTGAGCCTTGAGGACTGCAGAGTCTTCAACCTAAGACTGGTCTTAGAATAAAGGATAATATGGAATATCAATATGTTTTCATTTGCCTCCTTGTGAACTCTGGCAAATGACTGTTTTACATGTGCCCAGGGAAGCTGACCACGAAGGGGATAATAGCAATTCTGTAAAGGTGGTTGGATCCTGATAACAAATCATGTGCACGCTGATAGCTCAGCTTCTAAAAAACAGCTTTGTTAACATGCTAGATTTTTCCCCCGAGTTCCTTCTTAGCTTTTAATACATGGTAGAGAGTCAAAGAGACACCATGTAGCCACTGAAGGAGCAACATACCACACCGGTAAGCCATAGCCTCATGGCAATACACAGATGAATAGAAGTGGGCTAATTAAATGGTGGGAACTAGCCAGTAAGAAGCCTAAGACATTGGCTGAAACAGTTTTATTCATCAACCAATAAAAGCAACACATATACATAAGGACTTCCCACACCATATTTGAGTGATGGTACCAGCAGAAGGCAGAGGTGTCAAATTTCCCTGGGGCAGCAGTTATACAGGTAGCTGTGACCTGCCTGATGTGGGTACTGGGAATTACTCAGGTCCTATAAAAAAATCAATATCTGCTTGCAACCACTGAGCCTTCATTCTAGATCTGTGGTTCTCAACCTGTGTCAAATGACCCTTTTATAAGGGCAACAGATCAGTTACCCTGCATGTTAGATATTTACCTTACAATTCATAACAGTAGCAAAATTACAGTTATGAAGCAGCAACAAAATAATCTTATGTTTAGCATTCATTACAACATCAGGAACTGAATTAAAGTGTTGCAGTATTAGGAAGGTTGAGAATCACTGCTCTGGACTGTGTTATTTGGCATTAACACTACATCTTAAATGCTCATGTAAGTACTTACCTATAAGGTTTGGTTTTGCTTGGAAACTAAAATATTTAGTCTCTCTTTAAGGAAAAAAATTTCAGACCCTTGATTTAGATGATCACATTCCCATGAAGGCTGTGGGACCGTAGGATGGGGAGCAACCTTATGTTTTCTGTCCTTAGAATTCAGCACAGTGCCAGACTCAGTTGAAGTCTAAACATTAAAAATGTTTAGTTAATTTCTATAAGAATATGAACTACTGCTCACAGTTACATGGGGTTACTTTCAGACTAACACCTACTTATTTCCTGGTGGTTTTGTTATAATTTCATATGGAAATAGAGCAGCCACTGGTTTTAAGTACATTTCTGGCTAGCCCTCTGCTTCAGTTTCTCTCATGGATTCCATGTGTGTATGTGTGCATGTGCGTGTTATGTGTGTGTATGTGTATATGTGTGTGTGTATGTGTGTACGTGTATGTGTACATTGGTGTGTATCCACTCTCTCCCATTTTATTGATTTTTTTTTAATCAATGTTTAGTCACAAGAGGACAATAAAAGCAGCTGTCATACCTGTTGACTTCAGGCCCACATATGTCTTACAGGATGTATCCTTGCTTCTTCTCCTCTTGCTGTGATAAGGTAACTGGCAAAGGCACCTTGAAGGAGAAAGGACTTACTTTGGCTCACAGTTCCGGGTCACACTCCATCACGGTAGGGAAAGTGTAGCAGCGGGAACTTGGGAAAGTGGGTCACACCATATTCATAGTCAAAGAAAGCAAGGAGTGATGGGCACTCCTGTTCAGATCGTTTTCCCTTTTTATTCAGCACAGGGACCCAGTCCACAGGATTGGTGTTAACTGCCTACACTTAGGCTCCCGAGACTTACTGGAGATAATCCCTCAGGGTGTGTCCCGAGACTGGTCTAATCTAGAGAGTCCATCCCAGGTGTGCCAGTAGGCTTGTCTTTTTGGTGGCTCTGGATAATGTCAAGTTGAGTACCAGTAATAATGATCGCAGGGTGGTTGCTCTGTCTGTTTACTGTTCCCATTTTCATTCTTTCTCGTTAGTGAGTTTGGGACCAATATTGGCCACGGCAATAATCCCGTCACCTAGCACAGGGAACCAGTACAAGGCGTGCTCATTGAGTAAAGTATTAAAGACATGATAAAATACACAAAATTATCTGTAGGGACAAAGCGTTCGAAGCTATTTTAGCAGCATAAACTGAGATGCTGAGGGCAAGAGTGATGGAAAATCAAGACTTCTTTGAAGAACTGCAAGCAGTTGGTAGAGCTGAAATGCTGGGGCATGGCAGGGTAGAACATAGGAGGTGAGGCCCCAGAGGTAGCTCTGGCACCTTGAGACGTGGGTTTTATCCTGCAGGCTCAGCTCTCACGTGCTTGCAAAGGCCAGGAAGAAAGAACAGTACCAGGTACAAGAAGATGGAATAGAATTGTCTGTCCCTTGTGTGCCAGAGGGCAGTCCTGGTAAGACGAGTTCCAATGAATTGGGGAGAATTTACTTACCGCCAATTCTTACAATCTAGCCTCCAACTAATAAGGAGTACAAATGTTTGCCCAGTCTAAGAAATCCTTAAAATCCCTTCTATATTTCCCTATAAATAAGATAAAGAACATTTTGGTAGTCCACATTCTCTAGTGAAAAACCAATAGAGTGATACATAAGAACAAAATACATTAAATAATAAATAATTCATAAAATTAACAAATATTGAAATCATGGTAATATCAAATAATTGCAGAGGTAGCAAAATGTCACACCATAGTATACTAGAGAAAATCTAAATTATTATAGAGCTCATCAAAAGCAATTTAGGTTTAATGAGTGACTTAAGCATATATGTGCTTATATGTGCATATATATTAACACTACACTTACACTCTGTTACAGGGACTTAAGGATTTTACCTTCCTAGGAAGCACAAAGAAATTAATAGTAATTTTAATGCATGTCTTAGAAAAGGGATTTGTCAGAAAACTACAAAGACTAAAAGCTAAAAAAAAAAATCAAGATTTGAAAAGGTGGTCTTAGGAATGATAAGCGACAGGGCCATGGCCTTTACACAGGGTGCTTTTGAAACCCTAGCTCATTGGTTTTTATCAGGCTTGGTTGAAAAGGAATAAAGGGGTCGTTAGCCTGTTAGCTGGAGACACAGTTGGGTTAAACAAAATCAATCATTTTTTTTTCTTTTTGCTTTTTCGAGACAGGGTTTCTCTGTGGCTTTGGAGCCTGTCCTGGAACTATCTATAGACCAGGCTGGTTTCCAACTCACAGAGATCCACCTGCCTCTGCCTCCCGGGTGCTGGGATTAAAGGCGTGCGCCACCATCGCCCGGCCCATTTTTTTTTTTTTTTTAAGTGTAGAACTTTTCTCAGAATCGTGAGACTTCCAAACTGGCTCTAGTAGCTAGCATTTCAAAAGTTATTCTTAGAATTGAAAACGTAGATTTTTCAATGAGTTTCTCAAATGATTAACGGTCCCTGGGTTACACATTGGGAGGATTGTCACGGCCACCCTCATCCCGCAAGGATGACGCTACCACCGGAGCTCTTCTCACATCAGTTTTATTCCAGGACTTTTTACACTTCTCTCTCTCTTCCCTTCTCCCCTCTCTCTTCCCCTCTCTCTTTTCTCTCTCCTCTCTCTCCTTGACCTCTCTCCTCTCTCACGGGGCAAACCTCTCCCAGCCCGTAAGTAGGCATGGGCTGCCAATCCCGGATTGCCAGGTGGGCACTGCCCATGGGTTCACGCATATGCAGGCAGCTGATAATCATTGAGTGATCATAGCATCATAGGTCAGACTTTAGCCATCTCAGGAGTTAATTATACATCTCCATCAGGTGTGATTCCATGCTGCGCGCTACAGAGGATGGTGTCCACATATCTTTTACATGTAGACAAATGAATGAATGGCTCTGCTTCTCTAGCCAATCAAAAACAGGCAGCAGAAACTCACACATCTGGCTCCATTCACACTCTGGCCCATACTTTTCCTCCATGCCAGGCTGACTGATGCTGTATCTCCAGGTATATAATCTTGTGATCCTTTCCCGGGAACCATGACTCTTGAAATCTCTTACCTAACCTAATCGCACTGCAGGACCAATCTGTATCTATCTGTCTGACCTTCTGGGGTCCTTGAAGCTAATCCTATTTCCGTGATGCTTCTGTGCTGAAGCCCCAAAGAACATTCTTCTTGGGAAGAGACCGAGAATGGCCTTCGAATTCAGACTACAGAGAACACCTGGCCGTCTGCAGTGGGGCGCTTCTATGAATGAGCTCATTAAAATGTATTCTCTTCTTCTTGGGGCTACGGCATAGCCCTGGAGTGGTGCTGAGGAGTTAGGACTGGCAAGGCAGGAGGGAGATGCAGGTGGTGGGAGAGATGAGAACTGTGTGTACTCCACCCAGCAGAGAACAAAGCGTTCGCTCTGTGAATCTTGCTGATTGCAATCTCCTGGCTGACTTTTGTGGGCTTCAGTTATAATTAAGTTCCATATATTTTATTGGTATTAGTGACATGTCAGCATTTGGGGGAACTAAGTACTGAGCATGGAATGTAATAACACTATTTGTCTTCCATATGGGTACATTTCAGAGTGATGGATAAAGATGAGTCAAGAGCGCCCGCACAATTTCGTGAAACTTCCATTTGTTTTTGCTTTTAAGAAAGTACAGAGAAGGATTTTTTTCCCCTCTCATTTTTGCTCAGCAGAAACAGCAAAGAAAAAATGCTTAATGGAACGCAAGCATGCCCTTAAGAAATTCTTGCATAAGAGCTTTTAGATCAATGCTCAAACTAATGCCACACTTCCAGAAATTGACCTTCCTCTTGCTGTACCTGATATTGTGTCACCTAGGGTGGAACTGGGCTTGGTAACCTTTCACTGTACCATGATTCCTGCTGGTCTAGAGAGCAGAATGCTTAGCTAAAACACCCAGAGTTTTTCCTAGTTCCGTCTGTGCAGTCTTTTCGACAAGTCCATTCATCTCTTTGACTGTTTGTTCGCTTACCTGAAGAGCAGGGAGAAAATGGCTAACCCGCGTGAGTGCATCCTGTACTCGTCACCTGCCGGGATAGTTCATCTTACTTCATTCTCAGAGAACAAACACGAGAAGAAAAGCATCCCCATTGTAAAGAGGAGAAAGTGGGACCTGGAGAGACCGGATGGCTTGTCTGAGGTCACCGAGCTCGTGAAGTGACAGAAGATGTACAAGATGTCGCTGCCTTCAAAGCCCCGGTGCCCTGGACTACTCTGAAGTCCTGAGAGTGGGGAGCCAAGAGGCTACTTGAGTGCAAGTGGCTATTAGCAAATTCTCTCTACAGAAGAAACAGAACCCGAGCAGCCCTGAGTAGCTACTGAAGGGTACATCCTCAGGAAATATCAAGCAATATATAAAAATAAAAAGTACTCTATTTTATATATTGGAAGATTACCCAAACTCAAAGGGCCCATGGTTGTTTGCTAATGGAGGTGCAAAGTTGAATATAGGAAGAACACGACGCTTATCTTGCCCAAAGGCCATGCCTTCCAGTCCACGCTGTTTTCTGTTTCCAGCCCTGCTGCTCTAAGGCTGATGGCAGCTGGTTTTACAGCCTTTTCCACACTGTCATGCAGTCTTTGTATTTGCTCCTCTCTCCATAGAAGATTCTTCCTGCAGCCATTCTATTCTGGTTCTCCACGACTCAGTTCAAATGTAGAAGAAATCAAGCCCACCTAGCAGTTTAGCTCAGGTTTCGTTTGTTTCCTGGTGAATTGTTTGCTCTTCTTGATGCCGAGATCTATAGTTGACTTAGGCAATGCAAGGCTCTCACCGGAGCCCAGTACGTTAGTGATTAATAGGGAGATTGATGTGGGAGCCTTGGGGAGACTCCAGAAGCATGGGCAGGGGCCTTA
The DNA here is from genome assembly GCF_000317375.1 of Microtus ochrogaster. Lineage (NCBI taxonomy): Eukaryota > Metazoa > Chordata > Mammalia > Rodentia > Cricetidae > Microtus > Microtus ochrogaster. The sequence continues at coordinate 2,318,255 of NC_022029.1, read as the reverse complement.
GTTAGGTGCCAACCTTTTTCTTTTGTTTTGCTCTTAGTTTGCAGCCATATGCAGCTGGGGACTGTGGGAGTACAATTCTCATCTCATTATTTATGACAGACTTTTTTCTCTTTGTTCTCTTGTTCACTTTCTACGCGGACGGTTACCAATGCCTTTGGAGAAGGAGGAAGTCGCTGGAAAGAGCAGGCTGGTTGAGGATACCCAAAAATTGAGATAAATTCTAATTATGTTTCCTGCAAGGTGACCTTGGATATGTCCACATATAGCTCCCTAAGCCTAAGCTTCTTCATACATTACAGGATTATCTGAGCTTAATTAAGATGTTTGCAAAGAATTTTAAAACAGCATTTGGCAAACTCTGTGTGTTATTTCACTTTCTTGGAAATAAGTTTTGGTCTCAGCGGATGCTGCGTGTTAGTTGACTGCTGTTTGATTACCGCTCGTGGAGGGAAAGCTAGGCAGAAGAGGAGAAAGAGGTGAATTTGTGGTGGGATTGTGAATTCCTTGAAGGCCTGAGTTTTTGTTAGATCTAAGATCACAATCGCTAATACTAAGCTGTTAGCTAACACATATGAAAAAAAATTCAGGTAAAGGTGTTTAACAATGATATTAATAACTGGGCAGAAAACTTCAGAAGTTCTAGATAATGAATGAATTAGAATACTGCCCTGAAAAGTACATACAACAAACATCTTATGAAACCATTAAAGAATAGAAAAGCATCAGAAACGTGGAGTATGGTGGCGTCCCCTTAGGGAGACAGTCTCTAGATCCTAACCATTCCTGAAGCCTTGTGTTTAGAAACCTGAACTACCGTGCGTGACGCTGGAGTTTCTGATGTGTATACATCTCTTCATATCAACATCAACACATTCCATTTCCTGACTATCAGTAAAGTCGGAAGAGTGCTTCAAAGAAGGACTATCTTTTCCTTATTTAGAAAAAAGACAATTCTCCCCAAACCTAAGGGGCTAGGGTGGGGCTCCATGGTGGAGCATGTGCCTAGTACAACAGAAGCTCTTGTTTTGGTTGATCTCCTCTCTGAAAACAAAGATTAAAATATAAAAAAGGAAAACATTGCAAAATATAACATAAAAAGTTAGCCTGACCCTAAGTAAATTTTTCTTAGCTTAAATCCTCAGATGGAAGCATGATGGATATTACGTATGTTAAGGATATGGTGGTGTTCACAAAGAACAATACAAAGGATAACTGTAAATAATAAAGGGCAAATGCAATCAGTAGATAAAAGTTACCAAGTGACTCGTCTCTGCGCAAGGCAATAGGAAAGACTATTTTTGTCAGAAGGCAAGCTAAGTTTTTGGTGCAGTTTGAATAACGCTGTTTTCTCTTGCACAAATGATTTTAGTGGTATTTTATCCCACAGAGCAATGCTTCTCAACCTTCTTATTGCTGTGACCATGTATTTATAAGTACATTTTAATACCATTTCTTGTGTTGCGGTGACCTCCAACCATAAAATTATTTTTGTTGCTACTTCATAACTGCAATTTTACTATGGTTATGCTATTATGAATTGTAATACACACACACACACACACACACACACGAGATAAAGGTTTACCAAAGTGGCTGAGAACCATTGCACTAGAGTCTACCGGAGAAAAGGTCAGTGTTATAAAAGCGCAATGGTCTGTGAAGATACCACATAGCAAGTGTGAGCAGAGGCAAGGCTGAAAGTGTTTCCTGCGTGGGGGTGAGGTCACATGTCCCTGGTACTCAGCTGGTCCTTTATTACTTTTAGGGGTGACTCTGGGAATTGATCCCCGAGCTTCATATATGCAAGATAAGTATTTTGCCACTGAGCCACACTCCCAGCCCCAAGCTGATTCTTTTTCTAAAAGTTTAAAAAGGGTCATTCTCTTTCTTCCATGTATTTATAAGTACTATTGTTCCCATGATTTAATTACTTTGATTATTCGAACCTTTCTATTGGTGAAAGAATTGATAAATTGCCTACTTTCAAAATTAATTTCTAAAATGATCACAATTGTATATGTGAATGGGATGGAGTATGATAATTTAACTCGTATGTGAGATGCAGTGATGAGATAGGAGTCTTAATGTGTACATTTCCTAAAATATCTTCTAAAAATAATTTTTGATGAGCATAATAGTTGTCCATATTCATGGGCTATGGTGAAATATTTCAATATATGAATTCAAAATGTAGTTATTTCATCAGGATAATCAATCTTTTCATTTTTGTTTCAACTTTGTGTTTGATACCTAGGCCCTAGTCACCATCGTGAGACATTCCACATTCTCATTTTGGTAACCCATTCACCCTCTGCTGTGGACTGTGTTTCTTGTGCTTAGACCTCTTTTATTTTTAAAAGAGAATTGCAGTATGATCAGAACTTCAGTTTCTGACTTGCACGTTCGAGGTTAGAACGTCAGGGCAAGGCTCTGGAAAAGACAACCACAGAGTCAAACTTTAAAAAATAATTTAGATTTGCTTTGACAGAAGAATAAAAGCTGTTGAACTCTCCAGTCCACAACCCACCACCCGCACAGCCTCCAGGTGCCAGGAGGGGATCGATAGTTTTATATTTTGTGGGCTTACTGTGGTGGCTAATGAAGCCATGCCGCTCACTAAAGAAAAGCAGCTAATGTAATGGAAAGACAATTATAAACAAGTAAATTATTGGAATTGAACAGAAAACCAATTTTAAGTCACAGTTTCTCCTCTGTGCAGAGTTTTCTGGTTTGCTGAGAATCATCTAACACTGTGAACAAATTCAAAATAATCAAGTCCAGTGTCAGTGTATTTGACATTGAAGAAAAATTCACTCCTTAACCAATCACTGGGGAACCCATTATCAGACCACACAAACGGATTTTTTTTCCCTCTCAGCACAAAGGCAAGATTTAAAGTATGATAGTTGCTCCTGTTTTATGCTGTTTGCTTTTAAACGAAAGAACATGTACCTCATTTTTAAATTTAATAAAAATGTAGCTCTTGATAAGGGCAAATCATAGACATTTCAGATCACAGGAAATTCCCTGCAGATCACAGTCGTAAGAATAGCCTAGGAACAGCAGTGGAAAGTGAGGACGTGATCCTCAACTCTTTGGTGGTTTCTCTGAGGAAATGTGGCTACCCATTAGTAAGTTAATAGTTTTGCACATTTTTAGATGTTTGGCAAATCAGATCTATGTGTTGCTTTCATAGGGACATGCTTTACTGTTTAAAAAACATCAAGACAATCTCTTTCACCAGATAAAGATGCTTTGTATGAACAGAACACTTGGTGCTTTCTGTTCTCCTAGATTTTTTGTAAACAAGGCACATTTCCCATCCCCCTTGTGTGTGTGTGTGCGTGTGTGTGTGTAGAGGTGTATGTATGCATTGGTGTGTGTGCGTGTGTGTGTAGAGGTGTATGTATGCATTGGTGTGTGTGTGTGTGTGTGTAGAGGTGTATGTATGCATTGGTGTGTGTGTGTGTGTGTAGAGGTGTATGTATTCATTGGTGTGTGTGTGTGTGTGTAGAGGTGTATGTATGCATTGGTGTGTGTGT
>NC_022029.1:2312043-2314404 GCF_000317375.1 Microtus ochrogaster | reverse complement strand
AGCTTTGGTTCCTGTCCTGGAACTAGCTCTTGTAGACCAGGCTGGCCTCGAACTCCCAGAGATCCACCTGCCTCTGCCTCCCGAGTGCTGAGATTAAAGGCGTGCGCCACCACCACCCTGCTCCAAGGCTCTTCTTGTATCCACTTTATAGCCCCACAGAGTGTTCCAGATGGGTGCCACCTTGCTAAGCATTTACATGGTGCAGGGCATATGAGGTTCTCCCAATTGCACGGCCAGCACCTTGCTCCCAAGCTAAGTCCCAAACCTTGGGGTATTTCCTTTTAGCTCTGAAGGGGGTCATGCTAATATATAGATGAACCTCAAAAATGTTCCAAGTGAAGGAAGTCAAACATATCACCTACTGTATGACTTATCGATTGTCCAGAATAGGTAACACCTAAGAGACAGAAAGTAGAGTGTGGATGCCAGAGAGTAGGGGGTGTGGAAAATGAGAGTTCTTGCTCTTTCAGTGTAGAGTTGCCTTCAGGCATGATGAAGTGTTTTGGACTTAGACAGAAATGGTGTTGACTTGTGTATGCCAGTACCAAAAGGTTTATGGGGAGCGGTCTTCTGAATATTTAGTGCACTGTGAATGAATTAAATGACTGCCAGTGAGTTATTCCCTCTAAAATGGTTAATTTTGTTACAGAAATTTTGCCTAGATTAATAAATAATAATAATAAATAATAATAATAATAAACTGGAGGGCATGGATTCAAATAAGAGGTCCCTGTGATAGGGTATGAACAGGACTCAGTTAGCTATCGCTGGCCTTGAAGATGAAGGGAGGTTCAGCAAGGAAACAGGGAAGGCTAACCCTGATGGAAAATGGCAAGAGACCGTTCCTCCCCTGGACGTTACAGATAGGAGCGCAGCCCTGAAGCTCTAGATAGGAGCGCAGCCCTGAAGCTCTAGATAGGAGCGCAGCCTTCGGTTCTGCCTGGTGAGATCCCGTGGGATTCTGCATTATAGAAGTTCAAGATGGAACATTTGTAACTTCCTAAGATACAGGCATCAAAACATCACATATTGTTCCCATTGTTGAAAAGAACTTCAGAGTTCTTCTAGTTCTACTGTGATGACGCTGGGGCCAAGGCCACCGTATCAACTAACAGCGTCACATGCTACTTGTTGTGCAGACTCTAGAAACAGTGTTTCCATCAGGAGACAAAGAGAACAGAAGGACATGAGGGGCGAGGAGCACAATCATCCTCATTTTATGCAGGGGAAAAGCATTCAAGGGACTAAAGTAACTCAACCAATGTCTCATAGTTAGGGCTGTGGATTTTATTTGTTAAAGTGCTTAAAGGTATAAAAAACAATGTATGTGGACAGTAATAAAACTGAGCTTCAAGGGGTCAAGACCAGGATGGGAATACCCACAGAAACAGATGACCTGAGTTAGTGGGAGCTCACTGACTCCCGACTGACAGCTGTGAAACCTGTATAGGCCCTCTGAATGTGGGTGATAGTTGTGTGGCTTGAGCAGTTTGTGGGGCCGCTGACAGTAGGATCAAGATTTATTCCCAGTGCATGATCTGGCTCTTTGGAGCCCATTCCCTATGGAGGGATACCTTGCTCAGCCTAGATACAGCCGGAAGGGCCTTGGTCCTGCTTCAAGTCATGTGACAGACTTTGTTGACTCCCCATGGGACGCCTCCTTCTCTGAGGAGTGGATGGGGGTGTGGGGAGGGGGAAGGAACTGGGATTTGGTATATAAAATAAACAAGATTGTTTTAAAAAGTAATAGTAATAAAAAACAAAACAAAAAAAGCAGAATGTGTTTCACAGAGACCAGGAGGGTTTGAGATAGAAGCATGGATTGCTAATATGTTCTACATTTCTCTTTAACCTGTTTCAGGTAAAATTTAAATTTTGCTAAATACTGCTCATCCATGTTGAAATTTTAAGCATTTCTTATCTAGTACTTACTTAGAAGGTACTTGCATTTTCTGTTCTCTGGATGGGAACTTCACCTATAGCACATCTGGAAGGCCCTGGGGCCAGGATCTGAATCCATACCATTGAGTTGCAGACTCTGTGTTTGTAACTGCATCACTGGGATGCTCATGGGCATGAGGTGAGGTTTACAAGAGAGCAGCTGAGACTCGGGTGGCTGCGTAGCTCTGATGGGTTTATAGGAGGCTGGAGTGTGTGCCTATGTGGGCTCCAAGACCCCATTGCTTTCTGATCAAAATTTCTCACACTGACACTGTCCATCAAAGGAAGAGAACTGGATGATTGTTCTAGTCCTGTTTGCTGCTAAGAAAAAAGAGGGAGAAGAAAGGAGAGAAAAAGGAGAGAGAGAGAGAGAGAGAGAGAGAGAGAGAGAGAGAGGGAGAGAGAGGGAGAGAGAGGGAG
>NC_022029.1:2281285-2311943 GCF_000317375.1 Microtus ochrogaster | reverse complement strand
ATAGATTGCATGGTGCTTTATTAACCTTGAATTTTTAATGATAATGAGAAAGGAACAATAGTTAGGGAGAGAGAAAAAGGAGAGAGAGAGAGAGGGAGAGAGAGGGAGAGAGAGGGAGAGAGAGAGAGAGAGGGAGGGAGGGGGGAGAGATAGAATAGATAAAGAATAATACATAGTTCTAACATTTCAATTAATTTTTTATGTCAAGAAAACAGGTTATATTGAAATAAATTTTTATAGCATTTTTTTGGTAGCATAAATAATAAAGTGTTTTGTATGCTCCCATTTCTTAAAAAAAAATGTAGGAGGACTTTGAAGGGCAGAAATCCTTTTCTCTGCCTTTTCACCGTGCGCTGTGTCTTTCCCGGAAGGCGGCTGCATGGTGTGTTTTGGGCATTCCCAGCGACTTGGAGGAGAAGACCTGAACTCCACAGCTGAGCATCCCCTTCTCACAGCAATGGTGTTGTCTCTGCAAATACTGACCGGGGCTGAAATTTTCCCTTGCTCTTAGTGGTCCTTGATCTAGTGTAGGTATTTTCAGACTACTCAGTCTTAGGTATCTGTTTTTGATACTAAAACAGGCTGGAGGGAGATGGGAGAGCATCGGGGCAGATGAACCGTGGGAAGAAAGGCTAACCAGGGGGATTCAGTCCACTCTAGCCCAGCAGTTGTTACATTGTAAGCCAGTGAAGCCAGCTTGGCCTCGTTAGGTATCCATGAATAATTTTATTTTTTTTGGATGAAAAGTATTCTACGAGAAAAAAAAATTCCCACCATAGTTTGGATAAGGAAAGAATGTAGAACTGCAGGTTTAGGGCCCAAGCAAGGAACGAGATGAAAACATCACTCAAAATAATGAGAAAACAAGGCACATGTATTAGGTATCTAAATGGGATTGTTTCACTATAGGCAGATTCTGGAAACTGACCACCCATGAAGCTAGGAAGGGGAAAATAGCATTTTGTTAAATTAGGCAAAAATTGCTTTGGAGAGAGGGTAAAAGCAAGAGAGGGCTGGAAAAGATAAAGATCAAGTGGATTAAATATAACAGACCCAGTTTTCCTTCCGAGGAAAGAGTTCCTTAATAACTGAATTCATTGCGGACTGGGAAAGGTGAAGTTGGAAAAGGCCAGAGCGAATCCCTGTTGATTCGGCTGGAGTGAGGACGCAGTGGAAGAGCTAGACTGCCATCCGGAGGCAGCGTTCAGGGCAGCAGAGGCTGGATAGAGTGCATGTTTGTGCAAAGTGCAGGGCAGCAGAGGCTGGTGGAGTGTTTGTTTGTGCAGCTTTGAAGCCCACCTTGCATGTTACCCAAGTATGCCAACGTCTTTTCTCTCATTGGAATTTCATAAGTGTTCCTAAAAAAATAAAAATAAACTAACATAGATACACGATAAAAGAATGCAAACGATCTGGGAAATTTGCCTAAGGCTTTATTTTAGAACCTAAAATTTCCTTCCCAGAAGTAACCATCGTTTCTAGTTTTCTGCGTATTACATGCTTTTTCACGTGTGTGAGGTTTTTGAACCCATCAATGAGGTCTGTTCCTTTAAGACTTGATTTCATATCACTACAGCGGTTGGGCTTGGAAGTGATTTCCTTCTTTCTAGCTTATTTATTTATTTATTTGTGTGTGTGTGTGTGTGTGTATGTGTGTTTGTGTGTATGTGTGTGGAGTAGGGGAGACCTTGTGCCATGAGAAACCCTTGCGCCGCTGTCTATGAGGGTCAGAGGCTAACTTTCAGGAGTTGTTTTTCTCTTTCTACTATATGGATTTTGGGGCTGGGACTAATGCATTCAGGTTTTGTGGCAAGTAACCTTACCCACTGTGTTACTTTGCCAGCCCATCTTCTGTTTTTATAAACTGCATAAACTTATTGGTTGAACATTCTGGAATAGTATCATCCTTGCCCCCAAGGCAATCTGCTTTAAGTGTTTTGCCACATAAAAAGCTGCAAAGAATATATTTGTCCATTGTACACATTAGATCATTGTGCACATGGGTACTTACAGAAAGATATTTGAGTGTTCATAGATGTGTTAAAAGGTATATGAACTAAAATGTTCAATCAATACTAAAATGCGCTAGAAAGAGATGGAGCGATGCTGTTCTCTCACCAACCACAGCTGCGAATACGCCATGTGCCATCCTTTTGGAAACTTCATTTAAACTGACTTGTGGTTTTCTTTTTTTTTTCTCCCTGTGTTTCCTGTATTTTTCTATGTAGTCATGAAGCCAGTAAGATGACCTTACAAGATAACAGGCTGCTAAGACAGTGAGCAACACTTGAGAAGTGTTTATCAAACTTTTCTCCTGGTGATTCCAAAGGACCACCGAGAAACCTTCAGAAATCGTTCCTGGCTTTAAGGAGCCTGAAGTGGATGGTTGATGAGGGGGAGATACTCTCAAGTTCCCAGAGGAGGCAGTGCTGAGCTAGGTGTCTCCCATCAAGCCTAAAGGTGGGAGAGATACAGGCAGAGATGCAGTGGTGATGACCGGAAGAATATGGCTTCTGACCCAGAACCAAGAGAACTCATAAAGATTTCTATTTTTATTGTTTATACAGTTAAGCGCACCTATTGTGTTTCAGACCCAATGCTTCATGGGTGGAATAAGATGTATTTTTCTATCTTACCTTCAGTGTTCTTCCTTATTCTTTCAAACTCCTCTTATGAGAGGAGACACGTTTTCTTGACAACAGCAGGGACTTAAGTTTAGAGAGGGGTGGGTTGCCTGGTTTGCACTTTTATTTCCTTCACAGTAGACCGAAGCGTCCTAGTAGGCAAATGTTTCTGAGTTTTGCGACTTTATGTTTCTGCATGTTCTATGGGGCAAAACCCGAATCCTCCCCCACACCCCTGGGAATCCTTCAGATACTGGTAGACTAGGTAAAGTCTGACTCGTGCCATAGACAACTTGAAAGGCAACTGTTGCTCATTGGTTTCTCCCAACCAGGCTTTGTCTCTCTGAGGACAAGAGAAGGCAGGGGTAACCCATTCAGAATATTGTTGACCCAAGGTCCCTTAATGTCAGTTCTTGGGCTCCACTTAGCCAAACAACACATTGTTTTTTGTTCCTTTGTACTTTAAAAAAAATTTTTTTTAAATTTTTTCCCTGTTTATTTATTTATTAAAGATTTCTGTCTCTTCCCCGCCACCTCCTCCCATTTCCCTCCCCCTCCCCCAATCAAGTTCCCCTCCCTTGTCAGCCCATATAGCTATCAGGGTTCCCTGCCCTGTGGGAAGTCCAAGAACCACCCACCTCCATCCAGGACTAGTAAGGTGAGCATCCAAACTGCCTAGGCTCCCCCAAAGCCAGTACGTGCAGTAGGATCAAAAACCCACTGCCATTGTTCTTGAGTTCTCAGTAGTCCTCATTGTCCGCTATGTTCAGCGAGTCCGGTTTTATCCCAGGCTTTTTCAGACCCAGGCCAGCTGGCCTTGATGAGTTCCCGATAGAACATTCCCATTGTCTCAGTGTGTGGGTGCACCCCTCGTGGTCCTGGTGTTTAGTTAAGAAAGGTTCTTAAAATGCCACATAAGTGATAGGGCAGGCCCTGGGGCCATTTTTAATGGATTTTTAAATTTTTCTAATCTCTGTATCTTTGGATAAATTACCTCAGAAATGATGCTGACTTGCCTGCAATACCATCTGCAATGAAGGCACCCTGAATTCCTCCACCTCGGGGGCGTGTCTGTGTGGACCAAGTCACGGACATTATCCGCACAGGCACACAGAAGTTCCTTACTGATCACTGTAAGTGGCGGAGCCGGTGTCTTCAGAGGTCGTTTCCCTGAAAGCGTGTGACTAATCCAACACGCCGGCGATCTCAGCTTTCTTCTCACACGAGAGAAGGAAGCAATTTGTGACCTAACAAGAGGGTTCACACCAGCTGGTCATAGTTTAGTGAGTTTAATTACTGGAATTTCTATATAATAACACCGCGAATGACATCTGGGTTGGCACCGAGCATGAGATTCCTTTCGGGTGAGCAGAATACTGCAGGTTATGCCAAAACTCTGCTGTCTAGTCCCTGTGCCGATGCCCACGGCTGCAGTGACATTTCTGAGATGGATCTGGACTCAGCTAAGATGAGCTCTTTAATGAAACTGCAAGATAAAACTGGCACAAGCCACTTTGAACAAGAAAGCAAAATGCATACTTGGCACAGAAGAATGAAAAAAAAAACACTTGAGTTTAAGAAAGATCAAAGAATGCCTCCCTACTTCTTGGGTTAACTAGTGTTCATTTTACTCCTTAAGAAATGCTGAGTTTAGAAGGGAAGGGAAATTTTATGGACATCTTGAATTAGGTTGATTTCAATAGAGTCGAATGCAAGCAAGCACAGATTGAATTTCAAGAAATCCCACTCGGTGTGAAAAGGCAGCTAACCCTTTCCACGCCTGAGTGTGAATGTCCTCAGTAGCCTGTACCCTCACCATCATTTAGAACAGTGGTTCTCAACCTTCCTAACGCTTGTGACCCTTTAATACACTGAGTTCCTCATGTTGTGGTGACCCCAACCATAAAATTATTTTATTACTATTTCGTAACTGCAATTTTGCTACTGCTATGAATCATAATGTAACCATCTAATATGCAGGATATCTGATATTGAATCTTGTGAGAGGGTCGCTCTACTTCCAAGGAGTTGTGACACACAGGCAGAAAACCACTGATCTAGAAACTTCTGAAGTACAGACTGTCAGTCTGCAAACACCGATGCACCTAGCAGGCTCCACATTGAGAAAGACCTTTCACTGCCAAGAGACCTTTGGGCACATAAAAGTCAGGACTCACTGACCCACGAATGCTAAATTTCTGCTTCAAGTCTTTGTCTCGCATAGCCACCAAAGGACCCCAGTGTCATAGACTGAGGGCCAGACTTGAGCCCTTTCCAGTCACACGGAGAGGAACGCGAGGACGCGTGCCAGGTTCCACAGTGCCAAACCGAACAGTGTGCCATTTGCTCCGACTGTTTTATTGCCCTGAAACTATGCACTTGGCTTCTTCCGAGCCTTCCAAAGCACAACGGATCCACGGAAAAATAAATAATGTAAAGATTTCTGAGGCTCTTGGCAGCAGAGGGAATTGCTGGTGGGCGTGGGCGTCCAGCTGAGTTGAGGTGAAGGAGGAAGAAATTCAGACGTGGAGTAGAAAAGGTTTCCTCCGCTCTTGTCCAGACATCACCACCTAGATTGGCTGAAGGAGATCCTTTCTTTCTTTCTTTCTTTCTTTCTTTCTTTCTTTCTTTCTTTCTTTCTTTCTTTCTTTCTTTCTTCCTTCCTTCCTTCCTTCCTTCCTTCCTTCCTTCCTTCCTTTTTTTAGTTTTTCGAGACAGGGTTTCTCTGTAGCTTTGGAGCCTATCCTGGAACTAGTTCTTGTAGACCAGGCTGGTCTCAAGCTCACAGGCCTGCCTCTGCCTTCCAAGTGCTGGGATTAAAGGCGTGTGCCACCACCGCCTGGTTGAAGGAGAAGTTTGTATGTAATGGATTCTAGGATCTGCCATTAAGAAGTTCTGGCTATTCGAGGCCAGCGTGGTCTACAAGAGCTAGTTCCGGGACAGGCACCAAAGTTCTGGCTGTCAATTGGACGGGAGTCTAAGTATTCTAAGCAAAAGTACATTCCACATTGGTTTCTTTGTTTGAGGTGTTGCCCTGTTTTGGTGAGAAGTGAGTTGCTTCTGTCATCTATAATAAGATCTATTTCAGTTAGTGTCTTCACCATCTCCTCCCGCTTAGTATTTTTATTTCAACCACAGACAGCTAAAATATTGGCCAGCGAGGAAAACAGATTTCCCAATGAATAGCTCTACACTATGAGCAAATGAGTTTAGAGGAATGCCTAAACTAATTTCAGGTTATTACACTCTTCATCCCCAGCCTAATTCTCGGTACTTTCACTCCTGGTTTATGGGCAGAAATTTAAAGCCAGTACATTTTATCATCTGCATCATTTAGTTCCCTTTTGAGTGAAGCATTGCGATGTCCTCTTTAATTTCTACTAGAACGAATCTCACCTTTATTACGTTCAAAGACAATTATTGTGTCTTCATGAAAAACGATGTCACCCAGACACCAGCCATAAAACAGCAATGTCCTAATGCCAATAAATGTATGAGCCATATCAGTCAGCTTTTGGCTTTGCCGGCTTTGTTTGCAAAAGCACAGAAACCTTCGGGTTTTGAATTGGTGAGCTGGGCAGAGTGCGGAATTGCTTTATGTCTTCCAGAGGTTGAATGGTCAGGAAATGGAGCATAATCAAGTGACTGTCCCGACTCCCAGGCAGGATCACTTGGTCAAGGCTTAAGACAGACAAAATACTGCACCCCCCCCAATATTAGTCTTTCTCTGTCTCTCTTACTCTGTGGGTGTGCACAGGTGTGTGGGTGTGTGTGTGCGTGTAAGAGACAGCGATACAGAGAGACAGACAGACAGACACAGACAGACAAAGCACACTCACACACACACTGATGACAAGTGACTGTGGCTTCAGGGGCTATCAGGGCTGGAGGTGGAGACTGTCATGTTATATCATGGCTTACTTTTGAAGTCAGACTCTGGGCTGCTCTATCTGGGGAAGCACCGAATGTCTATTGAAGTGTGAGCCCACAATCCTCCTGGTGTCAGGCACAAGATCTCTTAGGGCCTTAGTGCTTTCTCTGTTCTGGTGCAGGTGCTGCTGAGACTCGGCATACTATATTAGTAGGTCATTTTGGGATGAATTTTGGGTTATGGATGAATCATTTCATAGGATAACCTTCTTTATACAAGCTAGTTTGGAGAGTGTTGCTGAATGTCTAGGATCATATTAGAAACTTTGTAAAATATGAAAGACAGGTAGCATAAAGTGGTCCTTAGATAACTTACTTTTGACTAGGGAAGATAGGTTTGTAGGCAGGAAAAAAACAGAATAAGGAATGCATCCATATTATACTTCCAGTTAGTACAGAATGTGTGTAATAGGTCCTGGCAAGATCCATCTTCATAGTTTGCATCTTGATTTTAGTGGTCACAAGGATGGGTGATTCAGGGCTATCAGAACTCAGCGAGGGGCCTTGAAGGAGGCTTCTCAGCAAAGACAGAAAGAAAGCAGATTTATTTGTGAGGCCCACTTGAAGAATCAGAGCGACCCGAGGGAGGCTAAGCCAGACCATTATCAGGAAAGTGAGGGGAGAGGAACAAACAGCAGAATATACGGCACACCTGGTAGGGGAACACTCTAACTGGGCAATAAAGACAATATATTAAATAATGGCCAATTTTTAGAATGACTTCATGTTAAGAGGGGATATCTGAACAGGATTCTGTAATATGTAATACCCATTTCCCCTTCTAGAAAATATACATAGGATGACACTATGACACACTCCCATAAACCACTAAGAGGTTTTCACATTTTATATGTTTTTTTAAAACTATGTTTTAGCACATATTAGGCTGGATTCATGTTTGTAAGGCAAATTTTTAGTTCTGCACTTATTTAACTGAACAAATATTGATTAGTCAACTTCCTACTTGGGCAATAGGGTAATCTATGATGGAGACACTGCCCTCAGGGAGTCGCTATTCTTTGGAGGACAATGACTTAGAAACTGTCAGTTGTAAGGTTAGAAGTTCTGACACGGTAAAGATCCTGGGAGTATATGAGCCACAAGGATGGATGATGTCAACTCATTGGACTTGGCCTTGATAGGTAACAAAGAAAGAGACACTCAAATTGGAAACTGAAGTGACAAGTGCCATCACCTGCCTGAGAAGCTGACAAGTGCTTTAGGTAGAAAGTAATAACACACTTAACGCACCGGGCACTGCGGCGTAAGGCCAAAACTCACCCCTGCTTTCTGGACTGTTGTCATACACAATAGGAACTTGAATGCAGAAGGAAGATCAGGGCTGGAATTGTGAAGATATTAATCCGCACCAAAGCTGTTTGTCCTTGGTAGGGGACGTGATTGAAAAGGGTGGTAATGAGAAACCCATTCGGTAAAGGGGCCTGGGAACCGAAAGGCAAACTTAAGACCCTTTTCCATAACTAGCGGCTTTGAGAGGACATTTAGAGCAGATGATTCGTGTTCAATAAGCCAGCAACTTGGTTTGGAAGAGAAGATGCAAACATCCTCAGGGAAGGCGGCTCCCCTGCAGTGTGCCGCAGCACAGAGTCGCCCAAACATTGCTCTGAGGGCAAACGCGGAGTTGTTTTTCAGAGCGCAGGTTTGTCTTCGGGGTATAATTATTTGGCCCACTTAACAGAAGTCGCAAGCAGGCCAGCCCTTGAAAAATAGGGCTCGCTCCTCTTTTTAGCAGAGCTTGAACAAAGGGAAACTTAAAATCAATTAGAGGGAAAGAGGAAGCCTATTTCTGTCCTTTTGCAGACAAAAGATGAAGCACAATTGGTTAAAATTCAGAGGACGAAAACCTCTTGGGCTGTTGGGGGAAGTACTGGAGAGCCGCAGCGGGGACGTGGATCCAAACGCAGGCTCGAGCTGCCATCTAGTGTTGGGAAGGCTGCCGGCACGCCAGGCCCAGCTGCGATTCTGCTGTCAGCCCCAAAGGCTCTCTGGTTCCAGAAAGACGCATTAAATTACTATTTATTACTATTGTTATGGTTATTATTATTAAATAATTACGAAGTTAAACAGGGAGCTTAACACTTCGCGTCCCCCAGGAGTTAATTTTCCTACTGACAGCATCCCGTTCCTCAGTACTCGGTTGCTTTCTGTTCGAAAGAGCAATCCTTTAGGCAATCCAACCAGGAGTAAACCCAGTACCGCCTGAACCACGGCTTGACCTTTGCAGCCATGTTGGAAGGTGGCAGTCTGGACTATTAACCTTGTGGAAGGTCCTGGTGTTTCTATCGGTACCAGCTCCCTCCTGAGGGGAGATTTCACGGTGCGAGAGGCTATATAAAGTCAGGAAGGAATAGGTTTTGTCTTCTGACCGGGCTCTTGTTTTCATTGCATTGAGGTCTTTCATATTGGGAAGATAATTGGCAATCCAACAAATTACCTTTACTTAATTAAACAACTAATTTACTGCCAATCTGATATTGATTAGAGGCCCTCGACTGCCAATTACTTCTCCCACCCTTGCCCTGTTGCTGGGAATTACAAACCTTAACCAGGCTTAGCTAATATCGTTTGCAGACGACAGACAGGGGTTTTGATGCTCCACAGCTCACAGGTTCTCTAGCACACCGTGAGAAGCAGCCTGTGCCCGTGAGGCTTTGGCGACGTCTAATACAAACCTCTAACTCCCATGCTCCTCTCTGAAGCACGGTGCTCGAGTTCCTGACCTAGATGGCTGACTCCAAGTGACTGCTGTCTCCTCCTGCGCCACAGCCCCTGCGCTCAGCAGCAGGTCTTTTCCAACAGAGCCGCAAAACCAGTAAACATCCCCGAGAGGAGCCATCTGCTTGTTTCGCATTTGGACTTGAAAGCCAACCTGATCTTACCCTTTTAGACACCTGGTGGCCCCACAATCTCCCCCCATCTCTCTCCTGCAATGCTTTACTCTTTTGAAAGGCGAGAGAGGACACAGGCACGCCGTCGTCCCCCACCCTCCTTTTTAAAGCTGCCAGAGGAAAATAATCCACAGAATTAAAGCTGCCTTTTGCTGAGCCATCAACATCCCTTGTGACAGGCGAAAGTCGTAGGACTGAGCAGGGCGGTGGGGAGAGACACGTTCCTGTAGCCACAGGACAAGCTCAGGGGGGAGTTGCTGTGAAGGCTGTGCTCTAAATCCTCTCTAAGTCTGGGCAGATCCACAGGGGGATAAAGAGGAGAATCTCAGACCTTACTGCCTGCTTCTACTGGGGATGCCTGAGTTGGTGGTGCTTCTTAGAATAAAGGGGTGGGGGACTGCTCTGAGCTGTTTGAGGAGCCTTCTGCTGTTTTCCTAAATGTCCCTGTGACCTCTTGGCCACTCCTATGTGCTTCTCCTCTCCCTGTCCAATGCCCAGGAAAACAGAAGCACAGTTTCAGAGGATTCAAGTTCAGTACTCAATACGAGGGAATACAGCAAATGCTTAGCATATGGTAGGTGGTTAGGAATTCTTTAACGGAATCCATGCATTAAGTAATGGGTGCCAGAATGGGTGATGAGACAGTTGACTGTATTAGTAAATCAGGCAAGAGAAGTAGCATTTATCTAGGGCTTAATCAGACCCCTTTGTTCTAGCTGAGCTGTCTCCTTGAAAAAGATACTATTGTAAGGCTCTCTCCTGAGAAGTGGAATCAGCCCAAAAGGCCCTGGAAGCGGCAGAAAGCTGTGTCCTCTCCTCAAGGTCTTTCTCTTTCTGCACGTCTGCTTTGTTCTCCTTCTGCATCGGCCTTTCTTAATCTCCACTTCATGTACTTTCTGTCTGCTCATAAATTATGCCTGGCCATGACTTTGCAGCTTGCCACAGCAGCAAAGCAGACGTTAGCTTCTTTGGGCTTTCTCGTTCCTTGCTAAATATCTCAGTCTCCCCGCTTCCTAAGTGTGTCTTGCAGAAAGGAAAACTCGACGGGCCCAGCTTGTCAGTATGTTTTGCTTTTGAGCCAGGCCATTTGGTCATGGCTGTCAGCGGTCCTCTGGATTAGTTGAGTTTTCTCAGGCTACCCTGGGGGGGTCTCATTATTGGGGATGAGTAGGAAGTAGGAGCACAGGTCACCAACATGACACTAGCTCAGCAAGGACTGTGAGAGGAGAGCCTCCCTTTGGCAGGCATTGGAAGCTAAACATATCTTAGAAATCCAGGGAGGAGGCTTTTAGCGACACAGCGAGGGCCAAGGAAGTGCTGTGTTCATTTTGCAGGCTTCTGAACAGGAGCTGATTGGTGGAGGTGCCTGGACACTGAACATCTCAGATCATCTCGATGAATCTGGCGCCTCACCATACCAGCTGCCGAGGCTTATGTCTCCCAGTCCTATGTTCTTCGATTTAGTTTTCACCCGTGCTTTCCCCGTTGTGAGAAATTACACCAAGAAGAACCCGTGGCTCTCAGCATCTAATAGGAAATGTCACCAAGACAAGCACTGGGGCCCACTGTAAGAAAACCAGCCAAGAACTGAAGGTGGCAGCCATGGAGTCAGGAATGGGGAACATCTTTAAAATTGGTCAGATGCAAGGTAGCCTTTGCTGGATGGGTTGCTCTAAATACAGTGTGTTGTTGTTGTGGCTTGAGACTGTCTGAGAAGATCAGGACTACCAGGGGAGAAAAACATTGGGATTTGGCTTCAGTATGTGAAGGACAAAATTCATTTTTTTTCTCTCTATAAAAGCAGAACTGCTGCTCTTATGAACTCATGATGAGAGGCGCTTGCGTGGCGACTGGTGCACTCTTTGCAGTCATGATTGGAGCTCGGATGCTGGAATGATCAATACCACCCGAGCCCAAATCATCTTGAGTGGTGGCTCCATTGTGGTGTGATTGGTATGGAGTGATGGCTCCTCTGATCATTTTGGGGTAGCGGGGAGAGCAGCTCTTTTTCTCAGAGCTGAATCTGTAACACTCGGGGGAGGCCTGGCTACGGTGGCCCTGTGTGCCTTTTTTATTGAATCCTCATGTTAATCTGTGATTCTTCTACCTGGCATGGTGACTGCTGCCACCTTGTGCTCAGTGGTAGTGGTGCAGGCGGCTCTCTTCAAGGTGCTCCTGTTGTAGGTATCTCAGGAAATCTTTAAACAGATAGACATCGTACAAATGGGTGGGTCAAGATCTTATTTGATCTTGAGAGCCTACATAGATATATATTAAATGCATCTGTGCGTAGCTGCAACTATGCTCACCAATGGAAGTGACAGAGAGAGATGAGGCGACAGCTCCTGACCTCTCTGTTGTATCCCAGGTCTGGGTGCCTTTCTTGTTTAACAGGGGATGGACATTCCTTTTTAAAAAAAATTACAATGGGGTTGGAGAGATGGCTCAGTGGTTAAGAGCACTGGCTGCTCTTCCAGAGGTCCTGAGTTCAATTCCCAGCACACATGGTGGCTCACAACCATCTGTAATGAGATCTGGTACCCTCGTCTGGTCTGGCCTACAGGCACACATGCAGACAGAACATTATATACATAATAAATAAATCTTTAAAAAAATTACAATGAATTTACTTTTATTTTATGCACATTGGTGTTTTGCCTGAATGTATGTCTGTGTGGGGATGTCAGACCCACTAGAACTGGAATTACAGATAGCTGTGAGCTGGGAATTGAACCTGGGTCGTCTGGGAGAGCAGTCAGTGCTCTTAATCATGAATCAATCTTTCCAGCCTCGATGGACATTCTTGCAACTATACCTGGGAGAAGATTTTCCAAAACATAATGACACACCACTTTGGAGCAGTGTAGGATGTCAGAGTCAGGTAAATGTGCACACGTGCCCTACCATGCTTTTGCCGCTTTTTGTCCTGCTGCTGGTCAGGAGGGTGGAGCCAAGTACTATTTGAATTTGATTGTTGGTTGGCTGGTTGTTTTTGGTTGAATAGGAAACTAAGACCTAGATAAAAGACTATTGTCCCACAGCAAACAACCCCTTTGGTGAATGACCCATTCACAGGGGTCACCTAAGACCATTGGAAAACACAGATATTTACATTATGGTTCATAACAGTAGCAAAATTATAGCTATGAAGTAGCAATGAAAATGATTTTATGGTTGGGTTCACCACAACATGAGGAGCTGTATTAAAATGTTGCAGCCTTAGGAAGGTTGAGAACCAGTGATTTAAAGTGACGGAGGGCTCTTGTATCACACCAGGTGACTTCATAGCATTTCGGAGTGGAATCAACAAGGGGAAAACAGGGGCTTACTGATAAGTCTTTATCCAAATGCACGGTTGCCACAGTATCATGGTAATGAAAACATTGACCAGGGAGTTTTATGCATTCCTAAGATTAAACACATAGAGCCATATTTCCAGTTTATCTGCTCTGTACCAGTGTCTATGGGTTTCCTAGTTTTCCTGGCTGTTACTCCATAATTTTATCCATATGCCAGTCTGCTGTAACCTACAGAATTTTCTCTATTCCTGGGCAACAGGTGTACTTGTAGTTATAGAAACAAAGGAAGAGGTTGCTCGGCTTTCCCAAGGTGACAGACAGCATGCTTTATTGCCTGTCGGATGCTAGAGTGCCATTCAGGTCACCAGGACATCTGAATACACCTGCAGTCAGTCCCTGTTCCCAATGTGGGGCAGCCACATCATTGCAATTTGGCCGTTATAAAGTTACACTGATCATTCCAGAGCCCTCAGGAACATAGCAGTCTTCTGGAAGCTTTGAAACTATTTTTACAAACTGACGTATTCTTTGCCCACTGCCTGATGTTCATTCCCAAGTGGATACTCTTGAGAACACCAACTAGATCCTCTGCATCCTTCTGATGAAATGATGGGTCTCTTTATCGGAACAAGCAAGAACCCAGCTGTCCCATCAGAAAATGACGTTTTCGGAAGTGAGAGCTCATGAAAATGATTAACCATGATTAAGAACAAGTCTATTGTTCTTAATGTCACTCACATATGTGGCACCATGTGTCAGTTTCCACAGGTTGCCTCTCATGCTCATGAACCAATCTCCATGATACATTGGGCTGTCTAGTATGGCCTCTATTTTACAGAGTTGGAAGTTTCCCTGGCACATGTGCTCTCTTTGGTCTTGTGTCTCCTTCGTCTGGTGTTTCACTGAAAGAGAGGGAACTGTCAGGACCCTGCACAAATTACCCTGACATGACCCTTGGAAGGCAGCAGCATGCTCTCTTCCACATCATTACTTTTTATTATACCTCTGCCAACGATAGAGACAGCAATCACAGTGTACGACTTGTTCCCTGGCCGAATGACTGACCCTGCTTTGTCATGTCTGAGTGTGTTTGTGATCTGCTCAGATATCTGAGCAGGTGCAAAGATCAGCTCTCCATGGCAAAGCAAGCTCGGTGGTGGCTACCAGTACTCTAAGCCTTAGAGTCTAAGGGACAAGTTGAGGAGGATTATGTATATTAGGGAGGGAGAGAGCTTGAATGAATGGAAACCCATTTCAGGGTTCTCCTCTACCATTGACTTCCTTCTAAAAGAAGAGCTAGGTACCAAGCAGAGGTTTGAGCTTTTGCCTGCCCACCTATTCTTTCCCAGAAGAGGCTGATGAAGACCCAGGTTGCATAGGGAAATAGGAGGAGCAGAGCAGAAAAGTGAAGATTTTGGTGGATGGGACTTCTGTCTCCGCAGACAGTTATGATATGAGCTTGGATGAGTCACATGCACTTATCTGATACACTTCTTTTTTCCTGTGAAATGGAGTTCAAGCTAAAGTTATTGATGTCTAGTGTTCCAATATAGCTTGATGGTGGTGATGAAAGATTCTTAGAAGAGTCATAGCCCCCCACCCCCCGCCCCAGCAGAAGTGCTAATGTGGACAGAATTTAAGATGAAAATGTAATTTGATTGTCTACAGGCAGAGACAAAATTTTACCTAGCAATTTTTAGAATGAAATAGGTATCAAGAGAAAAGGGGAAAATGTGAAGGTACCAATGGAGGTAGCCTTGTGATTATATTAAGATTCCACTGGCTCATGGGGAAATTGGCTCTCTAGGGAGTGGTTTGAAATGTGTAAGTCTATTTTGGTTACCAAAACCAGGAATGTTCTTGGTTATAAAAGGTAGACGAGCTAGGAATCCTTTGATCGGTGGAAGTTTTTTTCAAAAGTTAATTCTATATCTGCCAGGTTTCAGATGCCAATAAAGAAATTCATTATTTGAATAAAGTTTGTTTATTTCTCAAGCCTAAGATATTATTTTCAAGCCTAAGAACTCTGCCTGATAGGAGCATAATAACTTTTGGCTTAGTTTCAATGCACATTTAATTTTCTATGAATGTAGTCCCTGAATGAACTGGGATAATGTCACATTTTGCCTTATTCAAAGCACATTAGAATTTGTTCATTTTGGAGAAGTCCATCACTAATACGACCACCCCTTCCAGAAGTAGGGGCTGTTGATATTATAGCCTTGTGGGTGAGCTGGGCTGTATAGGCGTCTGTATAGAGGCCCACGTTTCTGTTGATTTTATCAGGTCTCTAGAGATTGTCACTTCCAAGATTTTATTTTCTGAAGTACAAATGATTCTGTTTTAAATGTTTTCTTCCTTTATGTCTCCTTTATAACATAGTTAAGCCATTTTATTGATTTTAAGAAGCATCATGGAGCAAATAGCCTCTAATCTCTCTGAGTTTTACTTCCGGATAATAAAAGTTGTGTGAGACCTTACTTTTACTGTGGCCAGGTGTGCTTGGCAGTGGTTCTTCATTTATTAAGACTTTTATTTTGATTATTAAATTACATCTTTTATTTTTGTGATCATAACATGATCATTAGATCATTTCCCTCTTCCCTTTTCTTCTTCCAAAGTCTCCCATGCGCACCCCTCCTTGCTCTCTTTCAAATTCATGGCCTCTTTTTTTTTTATTAATTATTGTTACACATCTATCTATCTATCTATCTATCTATCTATCTATCTATCTATCTATCTATCTATCTATCTATCATCTATCCATCCATCATCTATTTATCTGTCTATCTACAAATGTATTCCAAAATAAAATCTGTTTGGTCTGTATAATGTTACTTGTGTGTATGCTTTCAGGGCCAGTTGTATGGCATTGAATAGCTAATTGGTGTACTCATCTCTGAGACTCCAACCCTACACAAAGAACTACAGGCAAATAAAAAAATGCCGAGGGTGGAAGACTTACTAAGACTTTTGTTCACCAAGGACCTCCTATTTCTTTCTTGGAATCTGGCTTCCATCCATACTGACCCATTCTGAAAGTCAGGTCTGCATAAAGTCATCTTTCTCATCCCTGTAGTTTAGCCTTCTGTGGTCTCAATGACCTGCAGTCAACTTCAGCCCCAAACATAAAAATGGAAAGTCCTAGAAACAAATAATTCACACATTGAAAGTTACCATTGTAAGTAGCTTGATGAAATCTTATGTTGCCAGGTGCTGACCTGCCATTTGTCTGGTAGAATTTTACTTTATATACCACCAACTTCCTGGCTGTTGAGATAGATGGATGGATAGATAGATAATGGGTAGTCATCAAGTTTGCATAAATTTTCTTTTTACAATGTATTGTTTAATTATTATATTATCGTTCATTTATGTTAAATTTATGTACCTAATTGATGTTAAACTTGATATAATCTGAAGTATAATGTCCAAAGATAGTATCTAAATTCGTATGCAACCATTTAGCTTTTGGTACACACTTCCTTGGATAATAGGTACTCATAGATTTTGGTAGACTCCCTGTGTGCTATGCAAATAGACTACAATTGTGAATTGATGGCTGTGTTGCCTAGATCCACATCCCGGGGAGTCTGAGGTTAGCCCCTACCCAGCTCTTAAGGAACCTCTATTAGACATATTAATAACTGAACTGAAGAAATGGATATGATGAGGCTCCCAGAGGCAAATCTGTGGTAGGACTGGAGTAGAAGCCTCCTGTGTTTTAGATTTATACTCTCCAATATGAAGGCAGTGAAGGTTATGGCATAATGGTGAAGGCAAATGAAAAAAAAATTTATTCACCCTCATACATGGTTGTTTCAATTAGATCTGCAAAATACCGGTATATCTGATACTTCTTAAAACTTTGAGATTTGACAAATATCAGAACTCATAGAAGAGGAAAAGTTATAGAAAGTGTACCCACTGTTAGATCCACGCTGGAACTTGGGTATTTGCATCAACTCTAAGCATAAGTTCTTGCCATTCTGATGCACTAGAGATCTAATGTGGCCCTGTTAGATGCTATACAATGGGGGGAAATTACTGAACCAGAGGTTGTGGCATATACCTGTCACCCCAACACTAGAAATGTAGAGGCCAAAGCATTGTGGATTCAAGACTCTCCTGGATTACATAGCAAGCTTTCTTATATAAAACAAACCCAAGCAAGCCCGCAAACAAACAAAAAAACAAGTGAATAGCACGTGACTGAAATGGTAGTTAACAGCTGGGGTGGTGGTGGCAGAGGTGGCGCACATCTTTAATGCTAGCATTCAGGAGGCAGAGCCAGGTAGATCTCTGAGTTCGAGACCAGCCAGGTCTACAGAGTGAGTTCCAGGACATGTAGGGAGACACAGAGAAACCCTGTCTCAAAAAACCAGGAAAAATTTGGTAACTAACACTTCTCAGGCTCTCAACACACACCATATACATTCCTAAATCCTTTTCATATAATCTGGTTGAACTCTGTGGATTTAAAAACTTCATTTTGCAGTTGGGGTAACTGATAAAATCAAACTCTCTGCAGTTCTAGTAGATTCCAGTTAGTTACTGTCGGTGTGAACACAGACCCTTAGCCAGTGCAACGAATAGCACTTGAGAACTTTCTACTGTGATGGATGTTTATCCCCGCTACCGACTTTCGTCGTGGCAAGGCAGCATTAATGGAGGAAGGGTTAAACTTGCTGGTGGCATACAAAACAGTGTTGGGATGTAAGGTATCCCAGGAAAGTGGTAAAGGTTTGCTGATAAGAGACAGGGTCCTAGTCAGAGAAACCGTTTTCAACAGCTTGACAAAAAGTAGTAGATAAAATCTCACGTGGATTCTGTGGAACATTTTCTTCAGCGTCCTAACCCTTATGCTACATTTTAAACTAAACTGTGACTGTGACAGAATATTTCGATGAAGGAGAGAGAGAGAGAGAGAGAGAGAGAGAGAGAGATCTAAAGGGCGATCCTAGGCTCAGAAACCTTGGGTTCAGTAGCTGTGAGACTTTGCCAGCTAGTGAACCTCACTGGACCTTAATTTGGCCATCTGTGAAATGGGGTGGATAAAATTGAACTACGGAATCACTTTGGCAATAATGAGCTTCAATCAGTGCTTGGAATTGCCCAGTCCCTCTCGAGGGTGCAGGAGCTCAGAATCTAACAGAGGCTCAGAGCTGGTAATTTTCAGATATGGCTGGTAGGTGATCATTTCTTTCTACTTGATATACTCTCTAATTGCAAAAAGATGACAGAGAGCAGAAAAACTGTGGCAGAAACCCAAGCCTTCTGCCATGGGGACAGAAATCTCCTTGCTGATATGATTGCCGAGCGCTCAGTTTCGACTCCCGACGCCTTTACTCTTAAATTACAGCTACTGAAGCAAATCTCCAGTCGAGCCCCCTAAAGACAGCAGCAGTTGTGGGGCTGCGCAACACAGTTTCTAATATCAGTGCCAGCAATCAAGGGACCAGCAGGGTGCCCTTTCCAGCTCTTCTTAGAATGGCATTTTGATTTTGAGTCCAAAAGCCACTTCAAGATCCGCATTCCTTGACTGCTTTTCCTTCAGTCTTACATTTCTTTGTTTTTCCATATTCTAGATGTTCTTAGCCTAATGTGAATAATTCTAATTAACGGAACTTGTAGTCATGTGGTATGAAGTGATAAGATAGTAAAAAAATGGTCACCGGTATAATGGACGGTTGTTCTTTAGTAAGGACTTGTTGAGGGACCTGGGGTCCTGGAGCACTAGGCGTGAAGAGAGAGCAATTCTGCATATATGAGCTGGTTATTGAAGTAGATCAGCTAGCGTTATAGAACCCTCATGTTCAGACTCCAGTATTGTTCCATGCTGACTTTGTAGCCATCTCTTGAGATCTCCTTAGGCGTTTAGATTTTTTCTTTTCCTATAGATATCCCTGGGAGTTTATCAAACAGACAAGAGAACACACACACAGTACAGCTGAAGACTTATTTCTACTTTCATTTATTGAGTGTTTACAGTAGTGATGTCTACTTGGAAAAACCTGATGCCTGCCCTTAGGAATAATCACAATTCACATTAGGGGGGTAAAGAAGTTCAAATGTTGAGCAAGGAATTCAGGACTGCGAGGGGTGCACCCACCCACTGAGACAGTGGGGCTGATCTATTGGGAGCTCACCAAGGCCAGCTGGACTGGGACTTGAAAAGCATGGGATAAAACCGGACTCTCTGAACATGGCGAACAATGAGGGCTGATGAGAAGCCAAGGACAATGGCACTGGGTTTTGATCCTACTTCATGTTCTGGCTTTGTGGGAGCCTAGCCAGTTTGGATGTTCACCTTCCTAGACCTGGATGGAGGGGGGAGGACTTTGGACTTTCCACAGGGCAGGGAACCCTGACTGCTCTTCGGACTGGAGAGGGAGGGGGAGAAGAGTGGGGGGAGGAGGAGAGGAGTGGGAGGAGGGGGAGGGAAATGGGAGGCTGGGAGGAGGCGGAAATTTATTTTCAATAAAAAAAATTTAAAAAGATCAAAAAAAAAGAAGTTCGAATGTAAGTTATCAACAAGGGGAAGACAGTTAAATCTTAGGTAAAGTGGGACTCGAGAAATGCAGCATCAAGAAGGTAAGTCTGGGTTATCTTCTCAATTAACTGAGGCTAACGCGGAGGACTATGTGAGAGCAGACTTCCAACTCCACCCTGGGAGGCAGAAGAAGTGTATACACGTGACTCTGGGAACAGAGAAGATAAATGATTAAAATGGGAAACTTATCTCTCACCAAGTTTCAGTCCACAACACAAGGCTGGAGAAAGTTAGTAGCTGTTCCAGTCTTCCTAATATGTTGGTAGTAGTCACGTCTAGGGAGAACATGAATTAAAGCAAGCCCAGGGTTCATTAAAGAATCCCTCAGGCATGACAAAAGGACCACACCATTGCTGGTTTTCCCTGATGCAGGAACATACACAAAGCTGCTTATTGAGTCTCAAAACATATTTGAGCATTTCCCCATCAAAACAATATCAGTTTTATAGAACACTAGCTGCCTTGTTGTTAGTAGGTCATTGGAAGACACTAACTTTTTTGATGGTTAGATATCCTTATTTGATCTTTAAAACTTTATATACATAATACTTGATAAAACCTTACCATTGATATGAGGGTAAATCCTTATACTTAAACAAAAGGTGAGAGTATAGTCTGCTTTTGTAAAACTGTCTGAATCTTTTCTTGGATGATGAAGTCTTCTCTAACTCTAGAAATGCCAGACAGGACCAGCTAAATCCTAAGAAGAAGGAAAATAATGTGTCTCAGACAGTTGCTAGGCAGCCATGATCCTAGGGACATAACCTTTAAGGAACTATAGCCCAAAGGGTAGTATACAACAGCTCAATCATTTCAAGCTTGGCTCAAGGTAAGATGGAACTACAGACACAAAGCAAGAAGAATCTGGAGACTTTGGTAATCTTCATGTTCTTCTTAATGGTCTGACTCTCTCTCTTCCCTCCCTCCCCCCCCCTCTTTGAGTGTGTGTGTTTTAACTATGTTCAGAACCAGCAGAAATAAAGGTCCTGAACAGTGAGGTGTTGAGCAAGGGAGACTGGGGATAAAAGCAATGGGACGAGGAGGTCTTGCATGCATAAAGTTGATGACTTATGCAAACAAGTTTATTAAGAAGCGCAACATCTACTCACAGGGAGAAAATGGCCAAGGTAAGCAGAGCACTAAGTCAGACGATGTTGGCAAAGAGAACGCAGGAATCCTCAGACACAGTTGTGATTTCAGACACAAGTCTTATCAACTTCTGAGGCACAGAAGTAATCATCTATAGAGTGAGGAGAGCTCTTGTCTTGGTTCATTCACACGGGCATATAATATGTCCTTAGTTTCAGGCGGTATAAACAACAGGGCTTTATTCTGATGGGTTTAGAATAGGAAGAGAAGTCCAAGATGAGAACATTAACGGATTGGGTGTCTCGACATTCCCTGCTTCACAGATTCTCACTGCATCCTCACAGAGTTGAATGTGCTTTTAAACGTTTTGAATTGTCAAAGGTTATCTATTTTGAATGTGTTCACAATGGCTAAGACTGTAGGTCTGAATGATGTCCTAGTGTTTTACATTCTGATGTGAATCCCCTTGGACGTAGACTTATGTGGGGTTGTATGATGACTTGATATTACTGCACATTGTTTTATGATTGCCATAATTTAATTAATAAGCCCATTACAGATCTGCTTATAAGGGATGTCTTAAATTTGTTTATCTTTTGAGAAAGATTTGTTATCTTTGAGAATGTGTATGTGTGGTTACCTTTGTGTGGGTATGCGGAAGCATGTCTCGAAGAGCACGTCAGATACCTAGCATCTGCTAGCCACCTGATACAGGTTCTGGGAACTCAGCTTGGACAGTCTTCTGCAAGAGTGCTGTGCTCTTAACCACTGAGACATCTCAGCCTGGAACATGTGTTATAGTTGAAAACTGTACCTCGGATCCACATCTCCCAAATTCTCCCATCCCTTAGATCCTGCAAACAGTACTAATTTTGCTTACAATGAGTCTAACTTCCTTAGACGGCTTGTGTGAACACTATCATGCATAATTTGTGATAGAACACCAGAGTGACATTGACTGACAGCATCAAAGGGTACAGGTGTGGAGTCGGAGATGTGGTTCAGAAGTTAAGAACACTGGGTGATCTTCTAGAGGACTTGTCGGGGTTTAATTCCCAAAACTCATATGGCAGTTCACAACCTTCTGTAACTCCAGTCTCAGGGAATCCAGTATCCTCTCCTGGCCTTCCAGGGCCTATTAAGAATGCAGCACACAGACAAATGCAGGCAAAACACTTACACACATGAAGCAAAAATAAAGGCTAAAAAAGTGCATGGCACACAAAGCCCCAACTAGTGGTTATTTGGCTTTTCAGAAAAAGTTTGTTAACTTCTCCACTAAACCTTTGCTTAACTTAAAATTGGAAATTATTATAACTTATTTTTTTTAGTCATCACATTTATTAGTGTGTGGATATCTAAAGCATGACTAAGCAGTTTGAAACTCCAGACATTTTGTTGACAGAATGGAGGCATTGTTAGCAGAAAGATGAAAGGAAAAGGCTTGCTATTATTCACAGAGCTTTGACAAAAGCTGACTTTTCTTTCCTATCAAAAATATAGAGTCTTAGTTTGAGGAATGTATTTGCAACAGAGAACAGAGAATAATAAGCCTCATTGGTTTAAAAAGGCAAAAGGAAACATCTGCTCTTTGGCTGTGATTTATCCAAATGTGAAGTGCTGGCTTAAAATGCAGAAAAGGCGAGCTACCTAGCAAGAATGCACGGACCACCTACTATTTATAGAGAAACGGGGCTGCGGAAAGACAGACGCGATTGGCAGGGCCTTTCTTGAAAAGTCCTTTCTGCTGTTGGGCCACTTCTTCATTTTATTATACTCTCTCCAGTTGTGGAACTCTTTTGATTTCTCCTCCTTCACATTCGTTTAGTTGGGTGATACATGGTGGATCCATGGGAATAGATATGCCGCGGTTCGTTTGGAAAGTTACTTGAGTGGCAAGGTGAAGGATTTGCGGTTAATTTCAAAGACAGTGAGGCATTTTCAAGTTTTATGACTGGGGGTGGACAAGAAGATTGGAGCTGTGCTTCGGGATGATTAATCCATAGCTCTGGGTAGGATAGATTGGCGTGGGTGAAGGCAGAGCGATCAATGAAGTCTTTTTTCCCTGTAGGCTAGGCAGAGTATAATGAGGTTTGAGCTGGAATGGGGGCAGGAGGATGAAGAAAGAAACACAAGGGTTGGCAGATGCAGTGGATAAAGTGGGCGTTGACTGAGAGGTTTGAGCTTGAGATACAATTAATGGAAACAGGGAAACGCAACGACCTGGTTTAGCGAAGGGGTCATGGGTTGGTGGACAGGTGGGGTTTTTATTGTTAGCTGGACATGAAGTTTGAGTAGTCAAAGCCATGGGTGGAGATGCTTTACCAGAGTGCTGGAGATCACGGAACAATATGGAGAAGCAGACACAAATCTGTTATGTCCCAAGGTCAGATGTCAACAGCTTAAAAGGAAGAACTAGGATCAGGGTAGCTCAGCAAGCCAGTATAGATGTCACAGTGTGTTGGAAGAAGCCCAGTGAATAAGGGAAAGACAAGGGAGTGGGGTTGGTGCTGAAAAAAAGGTATTAGCAGAGAGATTGACATAGACCTCAGAGGATACAAAGGCTGCACGCTGATCAATGAGGCTCAGCAAAGGGGCATAGCAGAGCTAAAATATAAATTGGTGCAGGATACAAAGCCAATTTGTAGTAAATATTGTAATAAAAATGTCATTACCTGCCTGCTATCAGTGTTGCCGAGACAACGAGTAAATAATGCTTTCCTGCTATGCTCTATAAAGCCGATTTTTCCCATTTTCCCACTCCCAGAATGTCTGTGCTTTTCCTATATCTGATTCGGCTGGAGTTCCCTGTAGACCTGGTTATGTGTTTGTTTTATCACACACGTCTTTCAAGCTCCCCAAAATGGGGAAATAAATGTTCTCAAGAAAAACATCCCCTCCCCTGTCTGAAACCACTGGATATTTGCAGCGTTTTGGTTTCTCCCCAGGCGTCTCTCCCTTCCATCACTTTACTTCTGTTTTTTTTTTTCATTCAAAACATATCTGGGGAACAAAATATTTCAACAAACTTTATGTCCACATCTCTTCAATTTTGGTCGCTTCTGTTCTCTTTTCCTTCTTTCTTACGTTTTTAATGGTAGGGTCCATATAGCTGAGCCCAGTCTCAAACTTGCTACATAGCTGAAGTTGATCTTGAACTCTTGACCATTCCCCAAATTGAGATTTATAGGTATGCCTCACTGTGCCTGGTCTTTCTCTCTAGTTTTGAACAGTAGCTAGGAGTTCTTGGGTTTGTGAAGGATTAGAAGACTTCATTGCTTTGCTTCTGACTATGGTTTTGCCCAGGAAGCCTTTGTTTATGTACAGACAAGAATTTAGTGTTTGTTATCAATAGCCTGAGCAGGAGAAATTGATGAGCCTCTGGTCAATTGATTCAGATAATTGTTTTCTGTGACTGAAGCCCTCTTTTTTAATGGTTGTCATGGTAACTCCAGTTTGGCTTTTCCATGATAAAAGTCCAACTAGCAAAACTTGAATCTATCAAATGCCTATGATTTATTTATATTTATTGATGTTCAGAGGAATAACATGTATACACATCACACATGAGCAGCTCCTGTGCATATATACCGTTGGCAAGGAATGCTCAATTATGCCAGATCTTTCTCTTTCTTTTTTAAAATAATTGATAAATGGAACATTGATGAAAAGTCACAATCTGAGGTTTTGCATCTTCATTTTTACAGTGAAAGTGAACACCACCATATGACCTTGTGTACAAAAAAGATTATTTTAGAAGTAGTAACTGACTATCTTATAAATCAATTTTAGGAATTCTTTAATAATGCAAATGTTATTTTTTTTCTACTGGTGAATAATACCAAATTATTAAAACCACTTCTGACAAGGACTTTCCAGACTATAATGACAAACACATTATTATTTAGCTTATAAGCCAGATCTGTGTGGGCTTCTGGTCTTGAAATCATAGAGATCCACCTGCCTCTGCCTCCCAAGTGCTGGGATTAAAGATGTGTGCTACCACTGCCCAGGCAGAACAGGTGGCATTTTTCATTGTTCATTCTCTGACAGTTGAGGTAAGAGGGCTGGAAGAATTTGAAGTTGCAAGATGAGGAGACTCAGTGAAGGAAAAGCTTCAAGGTGGACCAGAAAAAAAAAAAAAGCACAATTGAGTGTCACACAGAGAAGGAATGATCAGATATCAGGCCATGATAAGAGTTTTGCAGAATAGTTTGTTATTCTCTCAACTCATTTTAGTAGCACCACTACAAAGGTGAGAAGCCTTAAGCTACTGCAGACATGAAGACTGTGTTTTTCACAGCAGAACAGAGTAAGACACAAAACTTGTTTACATCTGAGTCACAGTTACGGGAATCTGAAGATCCAATAACATGAGCAACCCATTCCCAAATAATTTGAATTTATACAGATTTCATTGTGCATTCAGTGGTATTCCCAAGCCATGTTTGGAGTGAATGGTGCAGGATATTTAGGATGGCACCGAACACTGGGGCATCTATCAGTAAGAGCTAGATCATGTGATCACCATGTTAGAGCATTGCATTACTAAATTTAAGGCTAAACCTCTTTCTCGGCCTTTCTCTGATCTATTTTCACAAGTTTTGCTTACAGCCCCCAAGCTGTTAACACAAGCAAAGCAGTTTTGGGGGGGTTGGCTTTTGGAAGAGCTGGCATCTTCTGCAGAGCAGCCATTGCTATAAGAAACACAACAGTCTTCTCAAAGAGAATAAGAGATTATTCTGGAGCCAAATATTTGTGGCCTGGAAGGATAGATCCAAGTCATTCAGTACAATGCTACAAAATAATGGTAAGTTTTATGAAGATTTAATAACAGTATAACCTACAAAGCAAGTCACTATCATGGAATATTTAATTACACACACTGATAGAGTCATCAAGCGGACAAGTCCCAATAAAGTTGGGAAATTTCTGTTTTAGGGCTCCGTGCTGTCCGAGGATGTTCTTTGCCTTTGGGTTGGTAGAAGCCAGGTCTTGTTTGTGCATTCTAGAAGGATTTACCGAACAGTTATAAGGATGTTAGGTCATACACAGAGTTAGGCAACAGGCTAAGATAGCTCAAGATAATTAGACTTTGAACATACAAATATTCCAGCTCTTTACATATTACATACATTCTAGTAAGTTACCTGCATTGTGGAAAGTTTTATACAGATGTGACATTTTTTTTCTCAGAACTTCAGTTCACCCTAGCCATGTCCAGGGAGGGAGATGTTGAGAGTAATCTGTGGGGCTGGCTTTGTAGTCTTGGGCAGAAGAGTCTTCCTTCCACGAAAGGCATGGAGTTAGCACAGTGGTGATGGGAGCGTCAGTCTTCAGAGCGTCAGTGTGGCTATGAGGCTGAGATCAGAACCAAGAAACTGGATAGAAGTAAGAAACGCACACATGGCCTTTAAACTCTGATGAGTCTCCAGAGGTATCTTGAAGCAGGATTAATAAAAACTCAGAGACAGAAATTGGGGTTCGACCTGAAGGTAAGAAAAGCAAAACAGCCAGCCATTGCCTCTTACCTGTATCTCATTCCAAAATGGCGATCTTGCCTCCAGGAATCTCAGAATGAGACTGAGACTGAGAGCTGTCTCCTCCCATTTTATAATCCTCTCTAGGGCTGGGATTAAAGGCATGAACTGTCCAGTTCCTATAACAACTAGTGTGGCTACTGGTATTAAAGGTGCGTGTTACCACTGCCTGGTCTGTAAGGCTGACCAGTGGGGCTGTTTTACTCTCTGGTCTTCAGGCATGCTTTATTTTTAAAATACAAATGAAATGCCACTACAGTCGCTAGATGTTAGTATTCTGTTTTCTGACCACAGATATGAATCTCTTTGACGGTTCTGATTTCCTTTAGGATGTAACCTACTGATCTGGTCTTTAGCAATAATGTGACAGGGGTTTAAATACCTTTGGCAGAAATAATCTTTCCTGGCTGAAACTCTCCCTTAATATGAATTTCCTCCATCTGTACCATGTGAGACCTTTTCTACCGAGCACCCTGAGAGGTCTTCAGGCAACAGATGTTCTGGACATCATGCTTAATGACTTCTTGCCCAGCAATGTGAATTCATGGGAAGTATTTGGAGACCACACAGGCCAGAGTGCACTCGGGATTTAAAGCTCCTCATCAATAGACAAATCCGTAATTATTTATTCTTGGTAGAGATGCTTTGGATGGCTGATCACCTTCTTTCCAAAAATGCTTCTTTTTCTCCCCCAGCCAATTTAATTACACTATGGGGAATGTCTCTTTTGTTTTTCTTCAGCAGTTTTTTAAATCTCTCTTATCAGGAAAGCTATGGCCCAGTTATAGCTGGACAAAGGGCAGGTCAGCCCCCCTTTGGTGTCTGTTTGTAAATGGATGAGAGTTTTTTTCTCATTGGAATAAGTCAGAGCATTCCACATGCATGCTTCCTTTATACAGGTCCCCATATTTGAGTTCTAATGAAATAAGAACAACATATAAACATGGCCAACTCCTTCCAAATGAGGCAACAATTTCAAATATAGAGCAAAAGGCACCACCAATAACACTGGCCACTTGGTGTGGGATTCCCCTCTGCATGCTGTGATTACCATTGATTAATAATGAGACTGCTTTGGATCTATCGCGGGGCAGAACAAAGGCAGGAGGGAAAAAACTAAACTGAATGCTGGGAGGAAGAAGGCAGAGTCAGAATGCCATGTGGCCATTGCGAGGAACAGACATGCTGGAACCTTGCCAGTAAGCCACAACCATGTGTGATACACAGATTAATAGAAATGGGTTAAATTAAGATGTAAAAGGTAGCCCATAAGAAGCCAGAGCTAACTGGCCAAGCAGTGACTTAATACAGTTTCTGTGTGATTATTTCAGGGCTGAGCAGCCGGGAACAAACAAATGGTATACTTACAATAGTAGGGGAGTCTCTAGACCAGGGGTCCTCAAGCTTCCTAAAGCTGTGACCCTTTAAGACAGTTTTTTGTTTTGTGGTGACCCCCCAGCCATAAAATTATTTTTGTTACTATATTATCACTGTAACTTTGCTACTCTTATGAATTGTAATGTAAATATCTGATATGTAGGATGTCTGATATGTGACTCTACCCACAGGGTGAGAACACTGATTTAGACAGAGGTAGTGGGATTTCTCTGTCTTGGACACCTGCTGAGTTAGTTGTTCAACATCTCACCGACTTTGGAGCCATCTCTTCTCTGTGTCCACTGTCACTATGGAAACTGTCACTTTCTTTCCTCTGTTTCACTCTGGCTAGAGTTTGAAGGTTCACATTAGGTACATGTGCCAGCTTGGTACAGCCAGTTCCTTTCCCCAGGGATTCATGACCAGAAAGAAAAAAAACTGATCACAGTCTTAGCTGTGTGTTTTACACACACTGTAAGAACAGAAAAGTAGATCATCCCATGCTATATGGGATTGGCTGTGCAAGCGCTGACATGGAAGGCAGGGCCAACCGTTATAAATACAACTAAAGCTGAGAAAGTCTGGCTGGCCGTGAATAAGACGTTTGCCATGGATGGATCCTATCATTCTAGCAGGCATCCGTCCCCTTTAAGAACGTCATTAGGTCAGCCACGTATGAGTAGAACACAGAGCCGGGCATGGTGGTGATGCCTTCAATCCCAGCATTCAGGAGGCAGAGGCAGGCAGCTCTCTATGAGTTTGAGGTCAGCCTGGTCTACAGAGTGAGTTCCAGGATCAAAGATACACAGAGAAATCCTGTCTTGAAAAATAAAACAAAGCCAAGAGAAAGAGAGACGATAGAGAGAGAGAGAGAGAGAGAGAGGGAGAGAGAGAGAGAGAGAGAACAACACAAGAAGAATTTATCCAAAGGATAAAGGAGTCTTCCTCTTTCCAACACTCACAGACATGAGGGATTCTGATCAAAGGTGAACACTGAGGCTTCTCCAGGTAAACAGCTTTTAATTACGTTAGAAGCCTCAGCAGAACTCCTGTTAGAAAGAACGGCGAGCAGGGCTTTCATAGGATTTTTTGTTTCTCTGTCTCCCATGCATGGTGATGTGCAATTTGATTGGCTCGTTTTTAACCATAGGGTGGGGCAGAAGAGGAGGAAGCAGAGCAGATGGAGGGAGAGATGACACATTGAACTAAATACAGAGGCTTAGCCGGTGCATACAGTTCTCTCTTCCTTGAGACTTCAGGAGCCCCCTATAATCCAGTCTCAGATTAAGGGAACCACAGTGCGGAGCATGAGACTTCAAGGAAACCAAGGAGAGGAAGAACTCCATTTGTCTGTGCTGCTTTTGCCAACAAGAAATAGGTTGATATGGACGTCTGAGGCTACCAGGCAAAGTCTCATCGTAAAACTAATGTCCAGGAAAGACAGAGCTGAGAAATAAAGAGAAGCCAATGTTTGGGGCCAACTTTTAGGCTCTTGTATCCAGCTGTGCCTGGAAATGTCCTCTACCAGATTTTTGCTGTGTGAATCAACAGATGTTCATGATTAAGCCAGTTGAAGAGTTGTTATTGTTCTTTATTACTTTCTGCTACCTATTTCTCTGCAATTTCGGAAGATCTCTAAAATCTCTCTAATTGTCGGTGTTTTCAATTTTTCATTCATCCCAATGCGCCCAACTTAGCACCAAACATCCCAACACGCATCACCCATCCCATATGCTCAAGTGATTCTTGTGAGAGGGGAAACCTGTATGAGTCTCTCTCAGCTGCTTTGGTCTCGGTCCCATCCTCTTCCTTGGCTCAATAACTGTGGGCCACAGAGTGTGATGCTGATTAAGCATGTCTGACTGTGTGACTTCCGTGGGCCATTTTAATTCCACTCTCCTATGTTTGGAAGCACATTAGCTTTTAAGATTAACTAGAGTACACCTTCACAGTGCAAGACAAGTCTATACAATCTGAAGCGGCCATGCAGTCAGGGGCCCACGTTCATTTAATGCTTCGTGAAGACGGCTGCCTGGGGATGAGTTATTCTGATGAGGTATTGTGGGTTTTGTTGACACTTGGAAATTGCTAAGTAATCATTTTCTAATTTTTAGGGAGTGCATATAGGCAATGAAATGACACTATTGAGGGCTGTCTGATTCTTATTTCTGCAATAGCTCATCACCACGAGAAGAGGAGCAATGCAATGAACTGGTCATAACAAATGTCCATTTAAGAATGACATTTTCCTGAGCAGTAAGGGGCTTTCAATTGAAGGCATTTTTTTTCAGGCTGCTAAATTTTACCAGAGAAT
Source organism: Microtus ochrogaster (assembly GCF_000317375.1). Taxonomy (NCBI): domain Eukaryota; kingdom Metazoa; phylum Chordata; class Mammalia; order Rodentia; family Cricetidae; genus Microtus; species Microtus ochrogaster. Next base: position 2,282,308 of record NC_022029.1, on the reverse strand, counting down.
GGAATATTTCAACTTGACTGTACTGGAGAATGGAATATTTTAACTTGACTGTAGTGGTGAAAGAAAGAAAATAGTATAAAAACTTACCTCGTTCTTCCTAGCAGAGGTGAAAATCTTGCACCTTCTATGATTCTGAGCAGATTTATTTTTTATATAGAAGTAAAAAATATTGAAAGTCATTCCTATGAAAATCAATCTTTTTGTTCTATTATGCATCGATGGAAGAAGTTTCATGATAATTAGAATGATTGAAGTCTGAATTCTTTTTAATGAATATTACATTGCTATCCATAAAGAGGAGGCCTTACAGTCAGACCGGCTGGAACCCACTTTTTATTCCTTGAGGTATTTCCATCAGGGGTTCCAGATAAGTTCCTCTGAACCAGCTTGATACTGGGAGAAGGGGTGCCTCACTGACAGTATACAATGTCATGCACTATGTAAACAAGAAATGGCTTTAGAGCTGAGTGGGCATGCTCAAAGAAAACAAATGGGGTGATGTTTCAAAAACTAACAAACAAAAACCAGCAGCTGATCGTGGCTTTAATTAGCTCACAGGCAAGTACTGGTGCGATGGGAGGCCCCGCCTCCTTGCCTCTTTGCTGCCTGCAGCACTTTGGTACTTAATTATGATCTCCATCTTCTCAGCTGGTTCCCCGTGTTTCCCTTTGCAGGGAGTGACAGTGCCTCCCTCCCAACTACTCACACCAGAAGCCCTGCCACCTCTCTCGGTCCCAACCGTCTCATAACTATCACCGTTTGTACCTTCTTGCCTGAACTTACCCAACATTCCTTCCACCCATCCTTTCCTACTGCGAATTTTGCTGCTTGCCTGGTGGAGCGAATTAGCCATGGAAAACCTTCATCCTTTTGTTTGCCGGCTGAGGATTTTCTTTTCTTTTTTTTTTCCTGGACCATATGAATTTTATTTATTTATCTTTTTATTAAATTTTATTATTCAATTAAGGATCTCTGCCTCCCCCCCCCCGCCACCGCCTCCCATCTCCCTCCCCCTTCCCCGAT
>NC_022029.1:2224122-2281185 GCF_000317375.1 Microtus ochrogaster | reverse complement strand
TCATCAGCTTGAAGAGCAATCAGGGTTCCCTGACCTGTGGGAAGTCCAAGGACCGCCCACCTCCATCCAGGTTTAGTAAGTTGAGCATCCAAACTTGTTTCATTGCATAGCAACACAGACCTCGTTATAAAAAAAAAAAAAAAAAAAACCAACTCAAGAGAATATACACAAGAAAACTATAAAGGATACTTATACTCTCATTTACATTTCGGTTTCTTATTAAAAAGGAGTTAGAAATGAGAGTATAAAAGGCAAACAAAATCACTTGAAGCCATATGAAGTCTTACAAAAACATTCCATGGTATAGCAAAATTAAAAATACTGCAGATATTTATTTTCACATGAAGGGTTATTTCAGTAGTTGAGTACCTCTTTACAGAGGATTCATTTACTAGAGGAGTTTCCTCCATACATGTTCAATTGAAAAGCAAACGATGAAAATAGCATCGAAAGTGAATGTGTGATAGAAAAGTGAATCTGATCTCTGGTGCCAGTCAACCCTATTTCAGCAAGCAAAAGAGCCGTGCCTACCTTTCATGGGGGTCTGGAGAGTGCAAAGTCATTTTAGGTAGGTCTCAATATTTCAACATATAAAATCAAGTTATGAAAGCTAAATAAACAGTGATATCTTGAAACGCTGGCAGATAGATATATTTCTACTATACCTTTGAAGTCCAGTTTTGAATTGAGAATGCTGGAGTTCTTTAAAGGCCTGTGCTAAAATGTGATGGTACCATGGAAACCTTCCCTTCTCCCTGCTTATCTCCACATGGCAACTGTATTGGCAACCGTGAGATGCCTCATGCAGGTAGGACCCGTAGTATTGAGGTCCCCTCATGGCTTCACGGCACAAGGAAGCAGTCTCCTGCCCTTTGGCCAGTTTCACTTCGGTTACGTATATTATATATGACTCCATCTCGTGAATCCTTCTTGCTGAAACGAAACAACCCTTGATTTTGACTATCTTGTACCTAATTCACATCCAAACTCAAGAAAATTTTCATGATCTATGATGTCTTCTATTTTAGGGTGGAAGTGAAACACATCAGTGATACAGACTGGTCCAGGGTCTCCTGTCGTTGTTGAGAAACAAATTGCCTCCAATTCAGTGTCTCAGGTGAATAGTAATTTACTTTCTACCATGGTCTTTGGATTGCCTGTGAGGTTCCACCGCTGGTTTGGCTCAGGGTTTCTCATGTAGTTGCATTCAGACAGGTTAATTGTACTAGAAGAGCCATAGAAGTGTCACGCGCATGCCTGGCTCTTGAGTGACACCTCACTGTCACATTCATGGTCTGGACGTAGACTAGCACATAGTTCTCTTCCACATGACCTCACGGTTTCAGCAGGCTTGACTAGCATTCTTATATAACTATGCCAGGTCAGTGCCATTAGAGAGGAAAAGAAATTGCTGTGTCTCAGAGACCATAGACTCCGGAGTTCTTAGAGCATCACGTCTGCCATATTTTCTTTATTGTTTGAAACATACAAGACTAGCCTCAGGCTTATCGGGTGGTGAAATAGAGCCCACTCTCCTCTGGGAATGACTGACATATATTGTAGCCATGCTTCCCCAACCTACCATTGGATCATGGTTTCTTTATGTACCCAAAGAACTGATTATTAAAAAAGACACCAATCATCACAGCAAAACTACTTTCAGATTGTTAGCTTATATTTCCATCTGGTTTTATCTAGGTTTGAAATAACCCATTTCAGGTGTCACTATAGGTTATATTAAAAATTACACTTAATAGCCACAAAACAACAATGAATTCTGAGTTTATATAATGTGTTTAATGATAGGTGGCGAGAGATCTCAATGGGTAGAAGAAAAACTTGCTGGGCAAGCCCAATGACTTGAAGTGTGCTCCCCAGAATCCATTGCGAAAGGATTGACCCCAGAAAGTTGCTCGCTGAATTCCAAATGTTGCTGTATGCTTGTGCCCACACTCCACTCTCACACACATATTGATAATGGTAAACAAAATTAAAATACACTTACTGAACTTATTGTGATTTTAATATTTAAAAATATGACAGGAAGGCACACCATTTAGACATTCATTACTAAAACAACTAGAGAAAAAGTAGCTAGCAGAACATTTTATTTAAAATAATTTCCAAATTAAAGAAAGAACCAGAGCAAGACAGGAAGCAATAATGCCATTTACAACCTGTTTAGGATTTCCCGTAACAAATTACAAGATGGATGGTTTGGCCATCTGGGAAGAATTAAATTATAGACCCATAAAATATATGTAGGTATTAAAATATTAATAGAAGTTCTTTTATTATGGTGATATTTATGGTTGACTTTTAAAGGCTTATCTTTGCATATTTACATTTTTTTATTTGAAGAAAACATTCTAGGGCATTATAAAAATGAGTGACACCACATTAAGATTGTGTCCTCGCAGCTGGAAATACATTTTATCTTCTGTTCCTCGTAATTCTGTGGAGCAAAAGGGTAAAAACTCTTGATGATTTCTCCTATTCTAAAAGGAAACTTAAAGAAAGGACAATGTTTTATCCCCGTTCTTCTGCTGATGGACTTGTCAGGGTTCTCCAGAAGCAATAGTAATTATAGAATTTTAGATGAAACATTATAAGGAATTTGTTTGCTTGACTATGGAAACTGTTAAGTCCTCAGATCTGCTGTATAAGATCTGGAGACTTAAGTATCCTGGCTTCAATCCAAATGTGAAGGCCCAAGAACCTTTGGGGTCGATGATGGCATTGACTCTGCAGGCCTGAGAGACAGATGTACCTAGTGCCTAAGAGCAGTAGACACATAAGTGCCCAAGTTGAAAAGGAGTCAGGGGGAGAAGAGGGAGAGGGGAGAGGAAGAAAAGAGGGAGAGAAGAGGGAGAGGGGAGAGGAGAGGGAGAGGAGTGGAAAAGGATAGGGAGAGGAGAGGGACAGGGATACTGGAAGAAGGAGGAGAGGGAGAAGAAGAGGGAGAATGAATTACTTCTTTCCTAATTTTTTGAGCTATGTAAGCCCTCAGCAAGTTGTATGATGGTTAACTTGACAGAGCCCAGAATCACCTGAAAAGAGAGTTCCAATGATTGCCTTACTTAAGTTAATTGACATGGGAAGGCCTGTCCCACTATGGGTGGCACTATTCCTTATACAGGGGGTCCTGATGTATATACGAGTAGAGAGATTGAGCGAATCAGAAGCAAGAAGGTAAGTCTTGATACATTCATTTCTCTTGCTCTTGACTCTGATGTGCTGTGAGTAGCTCAAGCTCCGGCTGCCATGCCTTCCCTGAAGTGCTGAGTTGTACTCTGGAACTGTGAGGGAGAGTAAACAGTTTGCTACTTTTTTTCTTTTTAAATCATCAGAGGTGAAATTAGGACAAGTTGGATGATACTTATTCACATGGTGAGGAAGACCTTCATTATCCAGTCTATTTATTGATGACAGAAATCCCTTCACAGACACACTCAGCAACGAAGTCTTATCAGCTATCCAAGCATCTCTTAGCCTGGTTAAGTCAACACATTTAAGTCAATCATCACAGCTGGCGATGGGAATGCAGATGTTATGAGTTGTATTCAGTACTTTCCTACACTGTGGATATTATGTATGGACATGTTATGAAAGCTGCCGTTGCTATAAAACCTGGTGATGCTTGAATTGTATTTTACTTAAAAAAAAAAAAGATTATGTCTTTTTAAATCAAAGCATTTCCCACTACAGAAACCAAACATACCACATAGGAAATGCAGGTAGAGTGAATGCATTTTTGAAAATCTTTGACACTGAAGCCTAGTGACACTGGCACACAGAAGATGCTTGTTCTCACATTATTTTTTGTATTTTTCAAGGAAACTGGTTCTCCCTTCATACAGAGAGCTTATTTGATCAAGGGCAACACCCTCTAGCTTGCCACAACAAGACTTCTCAATTATTCACGTTCTTCACTTATTGTTAAGTTCCCACCAACTCTCAGCACTGTGTTCTTCACAGAGCCCTTTATTGTTGTTACCCCCTTCCATGGACCCCTGGATATTCTACTGACTCATCTGCATGAGCTATTTTGTCAGGCTCTGCATTTAAAGTTATAAAAGCTGTCCTGCTGAGAATACCCTAATAAAACAATGGTAATTGACCTCCACACCAAAGAAAAAAATACAGAATTCAAGCTTCAAATTCTCCTTTCTCAAAGAAAGTAGATCTGATCGATTCTTAGGGTTAGAAATTTAAATCTTTAATTTTATGTATTCAAACTCTAGAGTCCTTGGTGTGTAAAATTCCCATGAAATTTTGTATTTTCAGATATAAAATACACGCCTGACATTTATATGTGATGTGAGAGTAGTGCTGTGTTGAGAACTTATTTCAGGTGCTGGGATCACTTGTACCTTTCAATTTCTGGGTCAGTTGGCTGCATTTCCCATCATTATGTCTCCACTTGAAAGTGTCCATTTGCACTTTGGTTTTAAAGCGCACATGTGGTTCTACAAGGTGACATGTACTCGTGTTCCAAAATGAGTACTTTTCCTAGTAGCATGACTTCTGTTTCTTCTTCTGATTCCCTCAGTTTTTCTTTTTTTTTTTCTCTGCAAAGTTCTTGGTTTTTGCATTGCAGTAAACTATCATTCTTTAAAAAGTTTCTCCTGAAATACCATTTTTTCCATAGAGTATCATTTTGTCTGACATGTACTTTCTCTATGGAAAAAAACAGTTTCTCACAAGAATTCCATTTTCAGCTTAGAGGATGCAGTTGCTTGTGAGTCCTCATGGGGGGTTGGTTTCCAGGATCCCCAAAGGTACCAAAATCTGACAATACTTATGTCTCTTACAGGCAGCAGTATAGTTAGCATATATAAGAACAGCCAAGCCTGTGCATATCTTCTTATATGCTTCAATGAGCTTTAGATGGTTTTCAACACATGCAATAGTTGTGTGTAATGCTGTATCAATCAGGGGAAAAATAACAGCAAAATCTGTACCTATCTAATATAGATACATTTTTTTATTTCTAATGTTGTTGTTAATTTTTTAAATTACTTTTTATTTAATTGTTTATACTTGCCTAAGCATGGTTGTGTGGTGGTTTGAAGGAAAATGGCTCTCAAAAGGAGTGGGAATATTAGGAGGTGTGGCCTTGTTGGAGGAAGCGTGTCACTGTTGGGACAGGCTTTGAGGTCTCTTTCACTTAAGCTTCAAGAGATGACAACTGCCCACCTAAGATAAGATATTATTGTCTGATAAATGTATAATAAATGGATTATTTTAGTGAGCATTGATGGCATACTCACTGTTATCATTAATATATTAACCTTTAATCTTTTTGGCCAGTACATTTCTGTGTTTTGACTTAGCACTTACATTTTTAGCTACCTACTTCATATTCTCTTGCATGAATCTAAAGACACATTCCATTCGACTCAGCTTAAATGATGCCCATTATCCATCAGAGTCACTCATTTTCCTCTTAATGACATCACTGTATTCCTTGGCACTTAAAGTATCTGAGGACGGATGAGAGGGCTCAGCTACTGAAGTCCAAGACTGATGACCAAAACAACTGGGTAGCATTTATTTCCAAACATACCTGGTTCAATATCTCAAGAAGAGGAGCTGTTTTTCAGTATTTACTGAAGTAGGAGAGCTACTGTTTCGTTTCACTCCTTTGGGCAAGAACACCAAAACTAATCAGATATGAAATTGGTTCCTCTATCTCCTCTTGGCTTTGGAAGTTTAAACTCCAGTCAGTTCTGAGAAATGCAATTACTTATCAAGGGGGATGAAAATTTTGCAGGTCTATCTGTCACAGTCACCATACAGCTTGCCTTGGACTCTGAAGTCTTGAAGGAGAATGGATGAAGCACTTTCAGGATAAATGGGCTGGGATTAACCGCAGCACAGACTCTTTTCTGCAGTGCACATCTCTTCCAGTTCCTAAGTTTGGAGTCAGTCTCTTCCTCCTCCTTTTCTCCCTCCCCTTTCCTTTTCCCCTTTCTCCATCTTTTCTATTTATTTCAATTCAACTACACATGGCACTGTCTTTTCATTGCTATCTTACTTATTCCCCTACACTAGACTCTGATTTCTTTGAGATGAAGGTGCATTTTGGTACTTTTTACTTTAGTGGTGATCATTGCCAGACTGATGAGTTATATTAATGTCATATAGCAGAAATACACAAAGCTGATCCTGAAGTTTGCAAAGTCTCTTTAGAAGAGACATTTTGCAATTTCTGGCTATTATGAATAAAGTTGCCATGAAAATAGTTGAGCATGTATTTGTGTGGTAGGATGGTCATGTCCTTTGGGTTAATGTCCAAGAGTGAAGAGCTGGGTCTTGAGATAGATGGATTCTGAGTTTTCTGAGCTATATTGATTCCTATGGTGGTTGTACAAGTTTTCAGTCCCACCAGCAATGGAAGAGTGTTCCCCTTTCTCAACGTCCTTACCAGCATGAGCTGTCGCTTGTGATTCTTAGCCATTCTGACAGGTGTGAGATGGAATCTCAAAGTAGTTTTGATTATTTTTTGTTTTTTTTTTCGGGACAGGGTTTCTCTGTGGCTTTGGAGCCTGTCCTGGAATTAGCTCTGCAGACCAGGCTGGTCTCGAACTCACAGAGATCCGCTTGCCTCTGCCTCCCGAGTGCTGGGATTAAAGGCGTGCACCACCATCGCCCAGCTTAGTAGTTTTGATTTTTATTTCCCTGATGGCTAATGATGTGAAACATTTCCTTAAGTATTTTTCAGCTAGTTTGGTTTCTTCTATTGAGAGTTCTCTGTTTAGAGCTGTACCCCAGTTTTTGAATTAGATTATTTAGTTTGCTGATATCTAGTTTCTTGAGTTGTTTACATATTTTGGATATTAGTTCTCTATCAGAAGTGAAATTGGTAAAAATCTTTTCCTATTCTGTAGTCTGACACTCTGTCTCATTGATGTTATTCTTTGCCTTACAGAAACCTTTCTGTCTCTTGCAACCCCATTTATTAATTGTTGATTTTAGTGTCTGATAAATGTTCTATTCAGAAAGTTGTCTCCTGTGCCAATGTATTCAATGTTACTCCCTACCTTCTCCTCTGTCAGATTCAGTGTATCAGGTTTTATGTTGAGGTCTTTGATTCACTTGGACTTGAGTTTTGTGCAGAGTGAAAAATATGGATATATTTGCGTTCTTCTACATGCAGATATCCAGTGAAACCAATATTATGTGTTGAAGATTCTTTCTTTTTTCCATTGTGTATTTTTGACTCTTTATCAAAGATCAGGTGTTCATAGGTCTGTGAATTCATGTCTGCAGTTTTGATTTAATCCTATTGATCAGTGTGCCTATTTTTATGTCAATACTACGTGGTTCTTATTGCTATAACTCTATAGTACAGCTTGAAATCAGGGATGGTGAGACCTCTTGAAGTTCTTTCATTGTTTAGGATCATTCTAGCTATCCTGTTTTTTTTCCTATATCAAATTAAGTATTGTCCTTTCAAGGTCTGTAAAGAATTATGTTGGAATGTTGGAATTCTGATGGGGGAAAAAAACTAGATGTTCCTCAACTGCAGTAAGGATAAAGAAGATGTGGTACATTTACACAATGGAGTAATACTCAGACGATAAAAAAAAATGATATCATGAAATTTATAGGCAAATGGGTGGAACTAGAAAAAAAATCATCCTGAGTGATGTAGCCCAGACACAGAGAGACAAACACGTTGTCTTCTCATTTATAAGTGGATATTAGCTGTTAAGTCAATCATAATTATGTTACAATCCACAGACATAGAAAGACTAAGTCCTAAAGAGGGCTCTAAGCGAGCTACATGGACTTCCTTGGAAAGGGGGACTAGATTAGATTTTGTAGGCGGAATGTGGTGGGGGCAGGTGGGGGATGGGAACAGGAGGGATCAGGCAGGGCGAGGAGAGGTGGAGAGAGGCAGTCCTAGGAGAGATGACTCGAACTGGGGGACACAGGGAAGGGGTGATGTGGAAACCTAGTCCAGTAGAAACTCAAGATTCTATGAGGGTGACCCCAGAGAGGACTCCTTGTAATGGGGGATTTGGAGCCTTCACCAGCCATCCTCTGTCACCAGGAAAGACTTCCTGAGGTGGGACCAGCCGGCCACAAAACCTTCACAAAATCTATCCTGCCTGCAAGATGCATTGGGGCAATGGAGGCACAGAAATTGTGGGAGTGGCCAACCAATTGAGGGAACTCATGCCCAACACTGCCTGGATGGCCATGAATTGGAGACTGGATATCCCAGAGACCAATAATAGAAAAAATAAGAAAAATGATTCATAATACCCTTATATACTCATAGATGAATGCCTAGCCCAATTGTCATAAAAAGACTACTGCTGGCAGCTGATAGGGGCAGATGCAGAGACTCACGGCCAAACATTAGGTAGAGAAAGAGCCCAAACTGGAGAGCTCCACGGAGTTCCTCCCTTGGAACTCAGAGAATCCATTGAAAGATGGGGAGAAATGAATGTAGGAGCCAGAAGGGTATAGGATACCAGAACACTGTCCATAGACATCCACTAAGAAGTGCTCATAGGAGCTCACAGAGACTGAAGCAGCAATCGTGGAGCCTGCGTGGATCTGTACTAGATCCTCTGCATATATTATATGGTTGTTAGTTTGATGTTTTTGTGGGACCTTTAACAGTGGGAGCAGGAGGGAGCATCTTTGATTCTTTTATCTGCTCTTGAGACCCCTTTCCTTCTATTGGGTTGCCTTACCTAGTCCTGGTATGGAGGTTTATACCTAGTCTTATTGTATCTTGTTACACTATATTCCTGGAAGGGCTGCTCTTTTCTGAAGGGAACGGAGGAGGAGTGGATTTGGGGGAGAGAGGAGGTGGGGTGGAGGGGATGGGAGGAATGGAGGGAGGAGGGCGGGGAAGTGTGCTCAGGATATAGTGAAAACAAAGATAATTTAAAAAGAGACATTTTGGCATTGATAAAAGAGAGAAGTCCTCTTGTGATAGCCTTTTGGTTAGCATGATGTTTTATTTCTGAACTCTTCTTGGATGACATCAGTAATTAAGACCTTCTGAAGAATCACCGCTTGTGCCCCTGGAACATCTCTGAATCGCTTTTCTCTGTGTTGGTGCTCTCTTCTTTCTGGACGGGTCAAGCTCCAGTTTTCACTGAGGACCTTGTTAAAGACCCCAAGAATAGTGTGTTTACTCACAGCGACAGAGCAGCAGCCTTGGGTGAACATTTTACTCTGTCTGTACATCAGCCCTCTGAACTTGCTTTACCGAGAAGAAAAGGAGGTCTATATTAGGGTAACTTGCCTGATTAAACCTCTGCACTCGTTTCTCTAACATAAAATAAGACATCTTTTCCTGCTGAACATTCCTGGTGTCACTTTCCCTTAACTTCTTGACTGGCTCGGCAGGTATGCAGTGGGACACTTGTTCTGTTCCTGGCGATTTATTGAGTACTTGGTCTCTTCCAGGGTCTGAATTTTTACAAAATGCTGATGTTCTTTGAAGATAGACAGACAAAAAAGAGAAAAACCTAACCATAAAATGAGACTATTTTGTTTCAGCATCAGTGAAATGTATATCTATTTTTCTCTTTTATTGAAAATAGCTTTTTTCTTCATGTAATACACCCTGATTATGGTTTTCCTTTCTTCTGTTCCTCCCAATTCCTCCCTATATCCCCTCCCATATAGATCCACCATGTATAAAGGAGTGGGTCTCTGGTTTTTTTTTTTTTGTACCATTTCTTGGGTTCTCTTCCTTCTGTTTGTTTTGTCCTGTTTCGATGTATTAGCTTTTGTTTTATCATATCATATAATATTAAGTATTAGAATCATGTTATTATTTCTTAGAAGCCTGTTTTCCAGTGAGAGACAGAATGAGATGCACATCTTTCTTTTTCTTTTCTTTTCTTTCTTTCTTTCTTTCTTTCTTTCTTTTTTTTTTTTTGATTTTCGAGACAGGGTTTTTCTGTAGCTTTTTTGGTTCCTGTCCTGGAAATAGCTCTTGTAGACCAGGCTGGCCTCAAACTCACAGAGATCCTCCTGCCTCTGCCTCCTGAGTGCTGGGATTAAAGGCATGCACCACCACCACCCGGCACATCTTTCTTATCTTAAAATCCTTAAACTGACCAGGCACTAGTAGCGCACGCCTTTAATCCCAGCACTCGGTGGGAGGCAGAGGCAGGAGGATTTCTGTGAGTTCGAGGCCAGCTGAGTCTAGAGAGTGAGTTCCAGGACAGGCTCCAAAGTTACAGAGAAACACTATCTAAAGAGAGAGAGAGAGAGAGAGAGAGAGAGAGAGAGAGAGAGAGAGAGAGAGAGAGAGAGAGAGAAATTCTTAAGCTGAGAGGCATGTTTAGCTGATGGCACTGGACTCTGAAAAAGGCAGAAGTAGCGCAGTGGTTGGCATTACCTGAAAATGCATTTGAGGTGTTAACATCAAAACCTACTAGATGGATAGTAAAGGCTTGGAAGAAAATCCTGAACCACAATTAGATCCCCTTTTAAAAAACTACCAGAAACCAACTGTTTGGTGTTGTCTCTGCTCTTTCTGGAGCCAAAGATGACCTCTGTGAAATCACAAAACCACATTAAGATGTATGTATACATGCATACACTTTTCATAAATTCCACATTTTAGAACATGCTTAGTATGATCTTTATCGTCTTTACGATCACGTGCAGAGAATGCTGCTGGATGGAAGAACTGTTATTCTCATGGTAGAAGGGTGAAGACGAATAGTGAATTTTAAATAAAGTTGATGCTACCCTACCTTCACGATTTATTTCATTCACATTTTTCTTTTTAAGTATGCATAAGGCACTTTATGATAAAATACTTGTCCAATGAAGATAAATTTATTCCTTCAATAAGTACGCTGTAGAAACCGTAAATGGAAAGTAAGTTTTATGTTAGAGTTTAATTAGCAGCATCTTTCTTTCTTTTTAGAGGAGGAACAAAATAAATCCCTTTTCCTCGATAGGCATGAAATTCCAAGACATGAAGTTATGCCAAAGTTTGTGCTTATGGCTTCCTGACCTTGTGCTGACCCCATCAAATCATATCAAGTGTATTGAGGAATCTCATTCTCATGAAATGCTTTTTTTTTTCTTTGATACAGGGTCTCACCACTGTATGACAATCTTGGCTGTCCTGAAACTCGCTCTGTAGACCAGGCTGGCCCTGAAGACAGAGATCTGCCTGCCCCTACCTCCTGAGTGTTGGGGTTAGGGGTGCGCACCACCACTGCCCGGCCATTCTCATAAAATCGTATGAGCTATGTGTTAGCACCACTTTTTTTTTTTTTGGTTTTTTGAGACAGGGTTTCTCCGTAGCTTTTTGGTTCCTGTCCTGGAACTAGCTCTTGTAGACCAGGCTGGCCTCGAACTCACAGAGATCCGCCTGCCTCTGCCTCCCGAGTGCTGGGATTAAAGGCATGCGCCACCACCGCCCTGCACCACTTTTTATCTTAAACAAAGAAATGAAGTCAGAAACGTGATTCTAACTTTTGACTCTTTTTCCAGATATTTAACCAAGGACGTACTTCTCCTTTAAAAACACCCAGTTCCTTGTGTGTAAAACAGATGTCCTGAAGACCATTTCAAAACTCTTCATCCAAAAAAAAAAAAAAAAAACAAAAAACTCTTCATCCAACTGAAGGTTAAATAATTTGACTATACTTATATTACATTATAGTACTTAGTAATACCATGTTTAAGCAAGATTTCAATTCTTTAAATTGTGAATTTTCTTCACTAAAAATTTCAGCCTGGTAGCCAGCTCTTCATTGCCTACACAATCTCTACTATCTCCTTCTTTCACAACAGGACCTTGGGCTTACTCAGAAATGTAGAACATCTGCCAATTAGCCAGAGAGCCTCCGTGAAGCTTATCTGACCAGAGCTAGACTGTGATCTTTGATTATTTCTGGCTTGCGATCCCATTCTTTTGGCTGATGGGTTTGGGAATCTACGATCAAGTCCATTAGACAATTGCGTTCCTGAAGCAATAAAGTGGCAGGGGCTATTTAACTCAGCGGGTTATGAAAAAAAAGTTTGTGGGTACTTCTGGAAAGCTAAACAGAGACGAGATATCTTTTCCTCTGGGGGTGGTCATTTAGCTACCAGCCTAAAGGGAAGGTGGCATGCAACAGAGGAAGAATTAAGAGAGCCGTGGAGACTTAGAACCAGATGTAGCGACAGAACGAAGTCAACCTTGGAACCCAAATACAGCTTTGGCTTTCCAGATGTCAAGGCAAGCTGAGGCTTTGGTATTTTAGACGGCCTTGATTTAAAATTCCTGCTGTTTGTCGCTGGAAGCATCCCAATACAATAAATAGCTCCCATGGCTTTCATTTGCTTAGACCCATGCTAGGCATACTGCATGCCTTCCTGCCTCCTTGTGTTTATTTTAAAGCCGAGGAAACAACCACACAACCACACAACCACAAAGCCTTCATAGGAGATATGAATTTACAGCTTCCTTTCCTTGGGCCCTCACAGTCAAGGATCTTAACCACTGTATTTTTTTTTATATTTGTATCTGTTTAAATTTTATTTCTGGTAGCCCATAGTGGGCTAGACAAATCTCCCATTATAGAAACTCTCTTCACCAGTTTAGTACAGTTATATTTGGTCTATGCTAACATCTTCCACGACAACATGGTGTGGGTCATACTGGTCACTTTTTGCATGTGACTGTTCTTCAACTGACATAGAGTGAAGGGAAGGAAGAAAATGTAGAAGAAAATCTCCTGAGCACAGCATAACAGCTGTGGCAGGTACAATGGGCACATTGGTTTGTGTGGAATTCCAGAAGATGGCATGAGAGACTGGGCGGCATAAGTAAAGGAAACTTCCAGCAGGTTTGTTTGGTTTCTCCTCAGCTCCCCCTCCTTGGCTTGCCGATGGTATCTTCTTGTAGAGTCAGGGAGCATTTTTTTTTCTGGGTGCAGCACCCTTGCATATCTCTCTTCTCAAAGATGACAGCTGGATTGGGTTAAAGGTCTACCCTTGTGACCTCACTGACCTTTGATTACCTATTTAAAGGGTAGACTCCCCAAAACAGTTACACCGGAGTTAGGAGCTCAGAGTGAGATTTTTTTCTCCCTCAAAGCACAGTTCATTTCACAGGAGTAGGAGAAAGTCGTCTTCATGAACTGGGAGAAGAAAGTTCTGGTCCTCCTAAGGAGAGCCGTTACTACTCAGGAGCTTTCAGTCATAGCCCTGAGAATGACGGCACAGCAAAGTCAAGTCTGGATTGTTAGTTCACACCCAGATCACATCATTTTAAGTGAAAATTTCCAATCTCAAAAGCTTGGCAATTTAAAAAGTGCTTTGGCGAACAGATGTCCGTTTAGGGAACATGGACTAACTAGGCAGCGACGATGAATTTACAGTGGAGGCTTCTCTAATCAGCACTACATGGTCTTACCCTCCCTCTCTCTTAGGGACCATTTCTTCAGAGATACTGATGGAGCACGGAGCTGAACTCATGCAGTAGCCCATCTCAGCGAGCCGTGGATCACAGGTTGCACAGTTATTGTGAGTTATCTCCCAAGTCCACGAGACAAAGTCAAGTTTTGAGAAGTCAGCTGTTCTTCAGTAGACTTATAAACGGTAATGGGTTCCACTAAGATGGAAACATATAGTTAGGTAAAAAAAAAATCAATAGCTTCAGTCAAATATTAAAGTATGTTAATAGCTACTGAGTGTCCAAGGACTAATGCTGTGTACGCAGTGATCCATACCCCGCCTTAATTGTAATTGCTCTAAGCCCTTAAAGCACAGGGCACTGTCTAGATGAAGTATGCAATGAGTCCCTAATGATGAAAAGTAATGTGTATATACAGGGACTGCTAGAAAGAACCCAGTGATTAAAAGAGGGGGAGAAATAGCTGACCAGAGAAAATGCAATTGCAAATAATTTTCAGGCTGAGAAGATATCTGTTTTATTTTTATACAAATTTAGTAGTCTGGGCTGAGTCCCAAGGATGTGGGATTTTCCAGTCCCAGAAATCCATTCAGGTGTGTGATTAGTTAGGGAGAACTGTTGGGAAGATCTGACAAGAGACAGTTGGAAGATGGCCAGGAAAGGATGTTTATCTCAGTGATGTATTGTAGGAGAGTGGGAGATTAGAGAAGAATGCAATGCCAGGCTATAGGGCCCGTTAGGACATCCAGGACTCCAGAACAGAGAATAAAGGGAGAGAATGGATGAGGGACAAATTCCCTTAATTTGGGAAAACTGTGGTACAAGGTAAGGGTGCAGTCACTAGGTTATGAACCTCTTTTTTCTCCTTGTTTGCTTGTTTGAACTGGAGTGCATCTGACACCCCATCATCAAGGCTTGGGGATATATACAGAAGCGGTGGAAAGATGATAAGAGCCAGAGGTGATGGATGACGCCAAGAAACAGCCTCTTCCAGACCCAATGGAGCTGGTGCCCAAGACCTACACAAATTCAGTCTGGACAAAGTCCTAGCATGAAGAAGGGAAATGGGCACAAAGTCCTACCAATAACCAAGTAGATATTAGCAATTAATAGCCACTGGGAGAGGGAAAAGCTGTCTTCTTCAATGGAGTGACTCTGGGTATATCAACTGTACTCCAGGTCAGGCTGCATGTGCATGTTCAGGAGTAATTGGACAACACAAAACAAGACTTCAGTTTTTTGTTTGTTTGTATTGTTTTTGTGCTTTTTAAGAGTTTTTTTTTCTTAAGAGAGAAAGAATATCATGCTGGGTAGGTAAGAAGATGATCTGCTAGAAGTTGGGGGAGAAGAAAGAATATGGCTCAAACATTGTATGAAAAATGTAAGAAATAAAGAAGAAAAGACCAGAGAAAGTTGTCTTGCTACCTAGATAACGGGATATCAGGAGATAATATGGTATCAGGAGCTGACCTTGCAGTTGAGAGACAGGGAGCCTAAAGAGTGTAGTTAGGAACTAGCTACGTTATTATGAAGTCATGGGATGTCACATCTCAGCTGCACTGTGCTGGAAGGCAGACAGCATTCGCAGTCCAGAAGAATGACTCCAGAGACACGCCTTCAATGTTGTGGCAGAAGGAAGAGCACATCCTAAACATTCCATGTAAATTCAAAGTCAGATTCCTGTGATTTGGTGGGGCTGTACTACTGCTCTCGTCAATGAAAAGAGCTGATAAAAACAAGGCATATGTCCCTGCTGGCTGGAGACATTGAAATTCACACACATGCATGAGTGCACACACACACACACACACACACACACACACACACACACACACACACACGTGCCCATTCCCTTTGTTGTAGCGGCTGTTGCATGTCACTTAGGTCTGTACCTCAGGACTCAGGCTATCATCCCCCCAGCTGCTGAGGAAGCTGTCAGGGCAAAGTTCTCGGCTAATTACTCTCTAAGAGTTCTAGTAGATGAGACTCCATTCCTCAAGGGCAGACCCTGACTTTGGAGACAGGCCAATTAAATGACTGCTTTAAACTGAGCAATCAAGGCCCGAGCCCTTTGGGTTAAGGTGACATGGTCGCAACACCACCGTGGCTCCAGATTTCCCTCTTGGGTTGACAAAGGCCTTTAGCATTACTGCATCAGAGCCCATCAGGTTTCTGCTCAACCTGTTTCCTTTGTTCTGACTTCACAGACTGATAACCTTTCTGTACACAAAATCTCTCTGTTTTCCAGGTAACATGTTTGGAGACATTTCTTTTCTCCCACTAATTAAGGAACTAAGACTTCCAGAATTCAATGACAAAGAGTCTTAAACCAAATCAGCTCTAATAGTGAAAAATGTTCCTTATACTTCTGTGGTAGACACTCCTATGAGAGCTAAATACAACTTTATTGTATCAAGTTACTGTGGTTTGAGGTGAATTTACTGTCAACAGCCTGAGCTTCTTTCTCTGGACTAACAGACCCACTCACAGTATCTCCTATGGTCTTGATCGCCCGGGGGGAACCCTATCAACCGCATCCGAGTCTCTTGTGCTTTAGGTCACTTCCAAGATAACCCGAATGGAATTTGCTGGTCCCAAGATAAGAGGCCAGAGATTAAGAAAGAGAGAGCATTTATACACTCTGTGGTTTTGAAGACTTCAATTATTTTGGCTGTGATATTTTTTCTGAGAGCAATATAATGGCTCTATTTAATAAATGAGAGTACTTCAGGCCAATGGAATGTACTATGGCTCCCCTTTTCTGTTCTGCACCGTGTCATTCTTCCTGAATTATTAAGGTGGGAGGTCAAGTGAAGAAGAGATGGTTACAGAGATTGCCCTTCTAATAACCTGCTTCTGTGGGGTTTGACAGAATTATTTCCCATAGTCGCCCACAAGGGGGCCTTGGATGCCCCATTTGCCAAACATGAAACCGTGCAAGTGTTCTCTAACTTTTATAGAGTGGAATTAAACCAATACTCTAAAGGGTACACGTGGGATATTATGGCTTTCCGCATCAAAAAATCAGGATCAGGAAGGATCTACATTTTTGTTAGAATGTGACAGGGAGCTGCAACCATGCTGTGCTTTGAATCTGGAAACCACAGCATGCACTAGAGGGTCATGCACTGATGTTTGGTTGCCAGCTGGTGACATTACAGAAAGTGATTGGAGAATCAGGGCATTAACCTCATCAACAATTTGATTAGTGAATAATTGAATGGTTTTTAGGAAGCAGTGTCAACTAGAGGGAATGGGTCAATGGGGTACACCCTTCCTTTCCACTCTTTCTGCTTCTTGGCCATCTTGGGGTGGCCAATACTTTTCTACCATGCCCTTTTGCTAGATGTTTCTACCTAAAAGCACTAGAGTCAGCCAACTATAGATGGAAAACTCCAAACCTGTACATCAAAATAAGTCTTTTTTTTGGGGGGGGGGGTTGATTTTCTTTGAGTGTTATGTCTTAGAGTCAGAAAGCTGACTCATACAAATATCTCCCTTCTGACCCAGTAGGTGGTCCCGTATTTCCTGTATGCCCCTTGGTCAAGCTCAGCCTATTTCTACAGAAATTTTATATCCTTGGGAAAGTACTAGTTTTCACCGGTTGAGGTCTTGGATGGGCCTTTAGTTTCTCTGACTTTTAGATTTAGACTGGATGTGAGATTCCACCTGGAAGTAGTGTGTGAGGAAGTTAAGTAGAACCTCTAACACGAGTGGAATATATTTATAGCTACTTTTCACGTGAGCTACTTAAAGCCAAACACATCTTGTCACAAGGAGCAGAGAAGAAAGGCTAGCTCTATGTGAAAAGAACATAATTCTCTCCTGGTGAAATAATAGTTACAACAGTATTGCATGAGTTATCTGACTCCTTCCTGGTGATGTCGCACAAGTTTTTATCAAGCAAAATGCCTCTGAGCTCTGTGATGCAAGAGATACAGCCCCAAAGAAATGGAAATAATTTTCTATACCCAAATATTTCCTTAGAGGAGATTTGGGGCATTTCTCTGTTTCAAAACAGACACCCATATAAGAGAGATAAGAGGGATACCCACTGCCATACTATCTTCATTTCCTCCTGGCTTTTTGCAAAAATTAGATAGTTTATTGACGAGTTGTGTGCCAGGAAGTTTATACACCTTTTAAGTATTCATGAAAATTCTGCTTCTAAAGACACAAGAATTGTTAAGTTCTTCAAGATTGCACCGTTACTGATAGTTTTTAGCATATCGTGGATTTCAGATGCAGTTCGTTTTTCAGGGACAGCCACTGATCTCTATAATGAATATGAAATTATAGAAATCATGTATCCTTTACAGATCTCATTATAGCTTACAGTTAACAGAATTGTAAGTTGTTTATGATTGTGACAATATAACATTAGAGTTATTTAGATCAGAAACAATATAAAACAACTAGAGAATGCCCTGAGATATATAAGTGTCGACAGCAAGAAGCCCAGAAAAAAAAATCCGAGAGTTTTATCTGAATAAATGCTATCAACATCATCATAATTTTTACTTATCAAATCTTCATTAGTATCATCAGTAGTCCTAAGGAATTTCCAGGGATGATCCTGTTCATTCTCAAGGTAACCACTGCAAACAAAAATTATTATTGTTCATATTTTACAGATGGTGGAGCTGGGATCTGGATAATTCAATTATTTTATCAAAATTTATGGATCCGCAAGTGGTGCCCCAAAGGACTGAAGTTGTGTCTCTATCCTTTCGGATTCAAAGAATGTACTTTATGTGTCTGGTGGATTAGGGCAAATGAGGGACACCTGGAACTAACCTAGACTCCGCTCTACAGTTTGCAGATGAATCTATCTTAACCCAGTCTAAAACAACTCATCTTCAGCGAATGCACAGACACTTGAGACAGAAATAAGGTCTCTGCTATAGATAGCTGGTTGCACAATCACCACTGTAGCTGGTTCCGATGGTATGAGAAATCAAAGGAATTCCACCTAGACCTTTAAATCACAGGCATACTGTTGGAGAACAGATATTAAAAAAAAATTAAAGTCACACATGCTTTCAACTTCTTCAACTTCTTCAAATCCTATGTATGTTTAAGAGCCAGGTATCTTGTGTTGTGCATCCAGATGGAGTGAGCGCTCTTCTTCTTGCACCAAGGGTAAGTGTCTTTATCCTGGGTGTGCACCCACATTTCCTACTTCCCAAGAAGATACGGCTGATGAAGGATTATGGCATCTCTGGGGTTGTCTCCCAGTCAGGTAACAACCTTGAATCAAGGGATGGCGTATCTGCTTATAGTTAATCTTCTATTTTCAACATCGTATATTGTGACCATTCCTAGGAGAGCCTTGACCTGATTCTGCCATCCCTTGATCAATTACTCAGACTCTAAGAATTATGGCTTTCCCAATGGATGTCTTTCTTTTCTTAGACACTCAATAAGAGCTTTTAAAATTGTCTTAGACTCTTTGGAGAAACACAAGAGGAGAAGTTAAACCATGCAAGTACAGCTTAACCTTTTGCTTATCTCATATCCACTGACACTGTGTGGGCCAAGGGAAGTCATTCAAACAAAAATAAAGTTAAACATCAGGAAGATATGCTTGCCTTCCACGATGTCATGAAAAAAATCCACGAAGAATTGGAACCCATCAGTGTTAGCTACTTTTTGTTGCTATTGCAATGCTATAGGAACCAAGGAAACTGAGAGAGCTTATTTGGGCTTACAGTTTCGTAGATGAAGTCCGTAATATGGTGAAGGTATGGCAACAGGACATCAGAGCAGGAGGTCACATATTCAACAGCAAATGCAAAGCAGAGAGAGTGAACTGGAAGTCGGTTGAGACCGTGAACTCCCAAAGCCTGTCTCTAGTGACCAATTTTCTCTAGCAAGGCTCTACATACTAAAGATTCCATAACCTCCCCAAACAGCATCATCGGCTGTCCAAATACTTGAATCTATGGGGAATGGTTCTTATTCAAACCATCACAATATAATTAAATTGAATATTCATGGTTGGGTTTGGGAGAACATAAGGTATCAACATGAGTGCTAAGAGATACAACTGAAACCTGTCATAGGCAAACCAGTTGTTTGGCCAGCTTATTTGTCTTTACTTCTCACTGATGTGTATTTACAAATTTGACATGAGAGCTCCATCTTAGGTTCAATAACTAAAGTTAAATACAATGGAAAGCCTATCCCAAGGTAGGCAAACTGTTGTGATGGGGTTTATGAGAAACAGGCTCCAGAAATATGGCAGGAAGGAGAAAACAGTATGTGATCAGGTGTTTAATTTCTCCACAAATCTAAGATGTAACTGTAGCCAAATGGGGAGTCCAGAAAAGGAATTTACAATAAGGAAAAATAAGAACCATCTCACTGGGAACTGGATGTGTGTAGCCCAATGACAAGGTTAAGGTACCTAACCACAGACAGTCAGTGTTGAATTCACTGGTGTGGACACCAGTAAACCACAGAGAGGTAGTAGGAAAGCACCTTGTCTTCTTCTAGTTAGGCAGTTGTCTTGTAGCTTTCACTTAGGATATCTCAACATCCTTGTTTCTCCATACTTCCCCTTTTTATGCTTTGTTCAGGCAACTTTGCATGCCTGCATCCCACTTTTCAAGCAGGGTTCATTTTATTATCATCTGCATTTCCCCTGAACTATTCATATACCTTATTTGTCCTGCTAAATTTGGTTTTCCAATTGAATTCCTGTAACTCTGGTCTTGTAAGCTTTTGATTCAGGAACTTTTGACATTTCCTTCCTCATTATATGCCATACTTAGCAATTAATGTTTAATGATACTTTTCTCTGGCTCAATATCAACTGAACTTTCTCATAATAGGGCAAGTAGTTCATCTTTCTATATCCTCAGAAAAAAAAAATCTATTCCCCTGTTCAATATTTCAGAGTTCTAGTTCTAATAAGATTTTTTTGGTGTATTTCTGTATAATTCAAGGTTTGTTGAATAACTTTTATAACTTATATACCATATTTCTACTATTTTTTCTATGTGCTTATCTCCTTATTATGTTAAGATGAAGAAACAGGAGAGAAGAGAGACAGGGAGGGAAAGAGAAAGAGAGAGGAAAGAAGGGAGGGAGGGAGGAAGAGAGAAATGGAGGGAGGGAGGGAGAGGGGGGGAACCACATAGAGAGAATGCATAAGGTAAAGAGACAGAAAGCCAAGAAAATTGAATACAAATCAGGTACCTAAAAATATTCCCACATATTATAGTAATGTAAGGAAAAGTGTTAGAGAGACTTAGGAAATTGTGAAAGAGGAAATTATGAAAGTTTGCGGATATCCCAAGCCACAGAACCCCAGGTTGGTCTTTGTCCTTTATTCCTAGCGTAAGCGGATTTCTTTCAAATTGCAAAGCTGCAGCATTCCAGCCATGCAAATTTCTGAGTTGAGCATCAGCTGAGAGCTGCCACTTGGTAAGTAGTCTGTCACTACCCTAAAGTGCTGACAGTTGAAACCACATGGATTTCCCCTCAACTCCTGCTTCATGAACTAGACTTTCTAGTTACACTTGCCAAAGGTCGGATATCTTACAACCCCAGGGTATCCAAGGTGAACTTGTTTTCCTTGTTTTCCTTCCCATTGTCTACTGAAAAGACGACAAAAGTAGTTCAAACAGACCCTTGTACGGTGTTGGTGTGTTTAGGTAAAAGGGTATGTGTAGACCCTGTCACATACTTCGTAGGTGGTGGTGATAGGTCATGAGTCCAGATGTTGGCTAGAGAGTTCACAGTCATCTTACCATATCCTGTGGTCATGACATCTGCAGGCAGGTGGAGCCTGGCAGCTGCACCAACTGCACATTATTCTGGGAGTGAACCCAAGACTTTAGGATAAGAGATCATATGAATTCTCTTCCCAATCCAGCAATATCAGACTCTCATCTTGTTAGACTTAGTTGTGTATTTCATTTCGTTGTTTTCTTTCACCCAGAAGTACTATTTTCTTTGGCATCTCCTTCTTTTATGTTTTTCTTCGTTATGTTATATTTGAATGGACATTGTGGTTTCTAGCTTTCTTGGGCTTCTTTACAACTGTCCTAAGTGATCTCTCCTAAGTTTGTGACATTAGTGTTTATGAAACCACAGTATCTCTTTTATTTCTAATAAAAAATTTTATAGCTCAGGAGTGCCTCGTTTTAATCATCAACTTGACACAATCTAGAATCCCCTGAGAAGGGAGTTTCAGTGGGGGGGATTTTTTAGTTCATGTTGTTCTGTGACCTTGTTTAGGGGATTGTTTTGATTGCAGTAATCGATGCATTAAGACCCAGTCCACTGTGGGTGGCACCATTCCCTACGCATGGCATCCTGCACTATGTAAGCACAAAGAGATTGCTGAGTACAAGGAACACTCTTTCTCATTCTGCTCTCGACTGTAGATGTGATTAGTGCTAGAGGTTCCTGACTCGTGATGATGTACTATAATCTGAAATTGTAAGCCAAATAAACCCTGTCCCTGTTAAAGTTTTTTTTTTTTTTTTGAGAACGTTATCCTAGACAATTGAAATGAAACAGGACAAGTCTTAAGCTCATCTAGGTAACTATATATTGGCTTTCTCAGTGTACCCTTAACAACTTCCAATCCTGTTTTTGACTGAATTTTCTGTCTCCTTCCTCAGTCCCCATTCTAACACTGAGCTCAACTTGTGCCTCCATTTTTATATGGTGGCTATCAACAGTCTATGCTTAACACTAAAGGCAGAGTGAGTCCCCTAAGACAAACTCATCACACTCTTCTCGGCCCCCAGTCTTTCAGGGGCTCTTCTTGGCTTTTGTGCATAGCTCAGTCACCCCAGAGTGACATGCGGAACTCCTGCATACTTGCCTCTTGCTGTCATAGTTATATAAGTGCTTCCCTGCACAGGACACAGGACGGTCTTGCTTATTTCTTTAGAATTCATTGGACATGCTGTGCTAACTTTTGCACTTGTTCTTTTAGTGTAGAAAAACCTCTTGGATAACTGTGGATCATTTTCTGTATGTTCCTAGTGGTGCTGGGACCCAGGGCTTTGAGTATGCTTAGCAAGTATTATTCCATTGACCTGTATTTCCAGCTCTTAAACTATTTTTAGTAACTAAAATCTACAATCTCCTTAAAGACATCTGTTCGGAACTTGCTCAAGGATTCATGCCCTTGGTGAATATTTGTTGAGGGCCCACTGTGTGCCAGACGCTTCCTTTGGTCAGTCTGAACTGCTCTAAAATCTTCCACAAAGAGAGTGTCTTGTAAACAACAAAATTTATCTCCCACAGTTTGGCAGATGAAAAGTTCTAGGTCAAAGCATTAGTGAATTTGACATCTTGGGAGGTTACAATTCTTCTGTGTAGATATTCATCTTCTTGCTAAATCTTCACACAATAGAGGAGGTGAGAGATTTCTGAGCCTTCTTTTTAGGGCCATGGCTCTCATGATCTAACCATTTCCAAAAAACATCACCCTCTGATACCAGCCATTATATTGTTTCTTAGGATTTTAATATATGGATTAATAGTATATAATTATATTATTATATAATATATGGAGATAGCTCACAATGATTTTTTATAGCAGAGATACCAAAAGCCTAGCCACTGTTTTTGATGCCATCCCTAATATGTCTGGTCACTTTGGCAGCGTATTTGCTTTTTGTCTGACTCTGCCTCAATTGAAAACGCTCTCTGTGCAAATTAATGTTTTCTTGGTTGTTCTGTTGCACTTTAGGGCTGCATAGATAATAGTTTAGAAAATAGTTCTGAAATAAGTTTTTATACACTGTATCTTTTCAAATTCTTTTGTCACCTCTGGAAAATGGAAAGAAGCAGAAACACTTACAATTAATCTGAAAACATTGTCTCCCTCCTCCTATTCCTCCAACCCACCAATTGTAATGCATCCCCAGAGACAAGGACAAAATGAGTTTCAGGGAGAAGAAGTGTGTAACTGTGCACACCCTGAAAATGGCAATGTGCTTTTTTATGTATAAAATTGCTCTCATACTTTCCAGAAACCCTTTATTCTATTTTTAAAAAATTATCAATATGGTGCTGAGGGAGGAAAAACTTCGATTTACATTCAGTTTCTGCCCTGTCTCATTCGCTGATCTTGGCACTCAAACAGCAAACATATGGCAAAACTCAATAAATATTTGTTGACTTGGATTGTTTTGGTGGTAAGGGAAATGAACCTTGTTAAGCCCCCCCCCCCCCCCACCAAACCACTTTGGTCAGGAACTTTGCTTGCATTTAATCACTTTGGAACCTTCTGGATTATAACTGTCATGGATAAATATTAGCTTCAGAACTCACCATTAGATATCTTCCTTATTGTCTTTCTACATTTTTTTATCCACAGAGGCCAACCTTTTTTTCTCTTTTTTATTATTAATTCAATTTTTTCATTTATTTTACATCCCTACTGCAGTTTCCTTCCTTCCTCTCTTCTTGTTCCCTCCCCACCTCCCCTCCACCCTTATCTACTCTTCCTTCATCAGAGGCCAATCTTATAAAGAAATAACATTAAGGTATTTCTCAGGGCATTATGAGAACAATTCAATTGACCTAGACTTTGGCGAGAGGTTCAGGGCTGATCTAGTTGCTAATACATGGTACACATTACAGACAAAGAGAGTAGATACACACAAAGTTCTCCCATGATTCCTAGAACAGGTGATGTCGTTCAAGGAAACGTGAAAGACTAAGGGATGCCACCATAACTGTTCTTTCTCATTTACTGCGTTGTCCATCACTTATCCTAAAAACAGTGTTATAGAAAGAGTGGGAAAGATGGAATAATTTTGCCTTCTTCTTCTTCCGCTTCTTTAGTCAACCCATGGAATCAGCAAGCTGAAGTGATAGATATTGATTAGTTATAGCAAGAAGTAAAACAGAGTCAGTCGAGTTAGTCTGGGGTTGGTTGTGTTTCAACTGTTTCACAAGACTGAAACACTTGTACAAATTATGAAGTAACACTTCAATAATTTCAGTGATCATATGTTAATGGATACTTTTATAGTTGCATTGAAAACGGTTGTTGAATGACTCGAGGGTGAAATTCATGCTAATAACTTGAACGTTTTAAGTTTTCTTAGAATAAATTGAACAGCAAATTAAAGCACACTATGAATGTCCAGTTGAGAACGGGGACATGGAAGAAGGAACGGTCTTTGGGTATCTAAACCTTTAATGACCCCCCCTTTCCCTGGCTTTTTGAGTAAGAAGCCCTACATGGCATTTTAATTTTACACTGAGCTAGGCAAATTGTGTAGCGTTCCGTGCCTGACTCTCAGATTGATGATGTGAACATTTACCCACATGACAAATATTGACAGAGCAAAGATTAGTGCACGGGTCTAGAAAGATAGCTTAGCTAGCAGATAACTGTAACTGAGAAGGAAAATTGGCTTGAACCTGGGCAGTCGAGACGAGTGCCCCTAAGGTGATACTCTGTTGTATACCGGGGAGGCTCCTGATCATATATGCCCCTAGGAGTCACTGAGACTTAGCTCCCACGGATGATGTCTGAGCAAGCTCCCGTGGGTGTTCATGGAAGCTTTGTTATGCCTCTCGGCTTGGGAATGTAGGAAGGGACTACTAACCTGAGCAATTAACATCTTTATCAGGCTACAAGGCTTATTCTGAGTTCTCTGCTTGTTGCTTATCCTCCTGGGAGGGATATTAGGTATTCTTTGTGTTAACTGAAGAAATTAAGCAGGGGGCTATTAGTCCACACCAGTCCATTCTAATCCATCTCCACTGGAGGCTGATAGAATTAATCTCTTAATACTAGGCTGTTAAAAAAAAAGGACAGGTTCTTGGAACTGGGGAGATTTCTCAGTGGGTATGAGAGCTTGCTGTGCAAGCAAAAGGAGCGGGGTTTGGATTCTTAGCACCACGAAGAAACTGGGCATGGGCAGCTTTAATTCTTTGTAACTCAGAGGAATAAAGCAGAGAAGGATAGAGTGGGTCATCCGATTATTTTCTTCTGGCCTTGGAACATCTCTTACAGCACACACACACACACACACACACACACACACACACACACACACACACACTATGATCCTTCTTCCTTGCTTTTGTTAGACTACTTTCTAATTTCCCACTATTGGTCTTGAGGGACATACTTGCAGGCCTGGTGTCTTCTTTATCTTGGGATGGAAGTAGGTGATGGCAGCCCCATTTGCAATTCCTCTTAGATTACGGCTTGAAACCTCTACATCCATGACTTCATGGGAAGGGAAATCCAAGGAGTTAAGATATGGTTTAAGTGTGCCTACATTTTAATCAAGCATCACTGCCTGTGGTTCTTGGAAAGCATGCATTTTTCTACCGTTCTACTCAGTGTTCCTTACCTCCTCAAAGTCTTTGATACGCATATTGTCTGATCAACTTCTGAGGTTTGGCCATCACTCAAATGTTTTTTTTTTTAAATAATTAAAATAATTCAAGACCAGTAGGAACTAAAACTCGCAGACTTTTTTTTTTTTTAAAGAAAACTTAAAGTTTTCTTAAATGGTACTCTTGTGACACAAACAAACTTGTTTGTTTTGGCTTTCCTTAGCTCTCAAATCCAGGTAATCAAAAAGTGAGTTAAGCAAAAAGCAACAAAAAACCTTGCAAAATTTTCTTTCCTGCTATTCTGAGCTGCTCATAGCCTCTCCATAAGGCTCTACAAATTCTGACGCCTTCTCAGTTCATTTGGTTACATGTGCAGTGTTTATTGAAGTCCATGTCCTTTCCAGGCAGTGAGACGGGATGGGATATGGATGACGCAAACAAGCTTCCGTGCTCAAAGGGCTCTTTGCTGAGTCTGGCGGAAGACACATATTTTTGTTAACCGATTGTTCACGCAGTTGCATATTGTGCTTAGCCCCGTGAAACAAATACGCAAACATTTGCGCCGTGAAAGGGGATGTCAGACCTAGTTGGCCAGAGAGTTAGGGAACATATTTTTGTTAGAGTCTGTTGAATCAAAATACTGAGCTGTTGTAGATACATCGAAAGGTCTGAGCATTTCCCAGCACAATCGCGTGCCTACGCTTTCTTCATCTCGCTTACCACCTGCTCTTGTGGTCCCAATGATGGCCAGCGAGTCCACAAAGGCGAAAGGCTAACTAACCGTTGTTGATAGTCCTTCTTTGCGCTGCCGTTACTCGAACCCCAGTCTTTCTAGTTATGTGGCTGAAAACCCCCTTTGCTTTCCACCAAAGTGCTGACTTTGGTAGAGATATTGGGCACCACTAATCCCTATTATGTATGAAACAGAAACTGCTAAGCTGTATAATGCTTTGTATTGCTGCCCTGCCAGGTTTTTTAGCTATATCTCTACTCCACATTCTACTTGTCTCTGAACAAGTAGAATGGATTTCTCAATATCCCTCTTACCCATAGAGCCATGGGGGCATGGGCCGTCTGGCCTGCTTTGCTTTATTAGTGTCACCAGAATCTAAGATATTAGATGTTAATAAACATATCCATGGCCATTGCCTTTACAGCTCTCACCTCCTAATGAGGAGCCAGAAGGATTAAAAATTAACTGAAGAAAGTCAACCTCATCCTTGCCTTTGCGCAGCTTTCAGCCTGGGAGAGGGAGGGATGTATGAAATAGATGAATAAACAAAGAAATAAATAAATTTAATGGTGCTAATAGTGTTCAAGAGTAGCAAAAACAAGGACCCATTCTTCAGCATGAGGAAACACATTCCTGGAGCCATGAATCTGGCTAAGAGCCAGTGGTTGTTTAATTCCCAGGCTCAGGGAGTGAACCTACTACTATTATTTTGCAAAATGGACACCATACCAATTTGATTTCTAAATTCGCAAATCTTTCCACAGGTTAATACAGTTCTCAGACCTCTTCAGAGAAGTTTCTCTGCGCGGTGGACTCACAATTGGTCACAGTGCAGAGAGTAAGTATCCGTGGAGTGCTCAGCCACAAAGGCGATATCTCACCTTTTCCCACGGCATGGGAACTACTGTGGAAGAGAAACAATTGCAGGAGCCAGAGATCATGGAAGGTCGGAGCAAAACAGTGTCTCCGGGATGTGACAGAGCCATGAACTCATGGACTCACGGTAGCTCTGGCTGCCTGCACTCGACCTGTACAGGATCAATCCAGTCAATATTCCAGCATGGAGTGGGAAGGGGTTAACAAGCCCCTACCCATATCTGAGGAGCGGCGAAGAGTTGGTGGCTTCTGGGAGAGGAAGAGTTAATTTTATTTAAATACTGTGCTCTAGTGAATAGTCCCGCATTCAAGAATGTATTGGCAGCACGAAATCAGCTCTATGAGTTATTTTTTTTAAAAAATAAGTTTTGGAGAGGGGAATCTGGAAAAACTCAGTGAGAGGATCAGGGGTTGAATATTATCCAAAGCTACAGAGAAACCCTGTCTCCAAAAAAGAAAAATAACCACAGCACAGGGTTACTCCCTAGCTTTAGAGGGGGCGTGGTTCCACCAACAACTTCAGACTTTGAAACTTCAGGACGAAGGAGAATAAATTTCAGTTACTTTAAGTCACTCGATTTGTAGTGATTTTTTTGAAAGCAAGATGACAGGAGAGAAACTGCCAAGTAAAACTAACAACATTAGACCCTTTTAAAGTCAGAATGATCAAAGGAAATAAATTATGTAATGAAAATTTATGTAATGATAAATTATTTAAGCAACTCATTCACTTAATTTAAAAGATGTTCCTTAGAGGATGAGCAGGCGTACTTGCAGAGGAAACCACTGAAGTCGAAAGCCACTTCATAGCCTCAGATAGAAAACACGTGGGAAACAGCACTGCAAGGAGACACAGTTTGGGAATTCCGTTTGCATTAATCCTTTGTAGACAGGCATGCAGTCGCTTATCCATATTACTGTATTTTTTTTTAATCAATAAGATATTTTTTTTTCAATCAAACAAGCTGAGATCCAGTCCGAAATCCTATAACTCATCAGTGACCTAATATGCAGGCAGAGCAGAGTGTGGCCGGGTTATGGTCTTCCATAGCACATGGATAAACAAAGCAAATGTGATTTTCAAACTCCATTACTCTAAAATTGGGTTTTTCCAAAGTTGATTCAATGGCTGGTAATAGAAATTTTATGAATCTTCATGAGCCATTCTGAGTTAAACCGGGACTTGGTCTTGAGTCTCTTGCTTATGGGACTTTGCTGTTGAACTTCCGTCTGTGTACAGAACTGAGGTGCTCCCAAGAGGGAAATAATGTGCCCATGAACCCCCCAGATCATTTAAGTGTAGCACTCCTTATTTATTCATGGAATGTATTTTGAAATGTAAGATTAAATTTCAGCTATGGGAGTTTATAACTATACTCGCTAAAGTGTATCCACCAAACTAGGAAAACACTTTATCATTCCCTTCTGTGAACATGTGTGTGTGGAGTTAAGGTCAAGGAGTGGGAATAATTGTCTTTGTTGAGGTGCCACAGAGCAGACACAGGTCCTGGTGCATGCTAGACAAGCTCGCTACTACTGAAATGGACTCTTAAAATTATTTCTTTTATTTTTGAGATTATAGTAACAATGGCATCATTTCACCCTTTCCTTTCTTTCTCCAAACTCTATCATATACCACCCCTTACTATTTCAAATTCATGACCTGTCAATTCATTCAATTGTTATTACATGCATATATTCCAAAAGACACAAATACAACCTGTTCCACCTATACAGCATTACTTGCATATATGTTTTTCAAAAGTGACCACTTGGAATTGAATAACTAATTGGTGTGCTTTACCCTGGAGAAAACTATTTCTCCCACTCTCATTATTACTTTGTTGCCTGTAGTTCTTTGTGGGACATGAGATCTGTACAACAAGAAAAAGAATTTAGCCATTTGAAGATCTTGCGTGAAGAGTCCAGAGGTGAGAAATGGCTAATTCTGACAAGAGAAACAGCAAGTCTAAAGACCTTCAGGAAATAACAAAAAAAAAATGTTCAAGAAAAAGGGAATATAGTTTTGTCATAGGCAGTCTATAGCTGGGAGTACATAAGGGAAAGATACCTATCTTATACTTACACCAGGTGTTCCTACTTCCTGCTTGGTTACTCGTTTTATTGATGAACTGATTCTCCCAAGGTTAAACTATTTCCTGATATCTTTAACCATATGCAATCATCTTCCACTAAATCTCCGTGCAGCCAAGTAATTTCATTCTGTACTTGGTGTCTCCTGTTCCTAGCATTGTAATGGGAAGCTATGATGATGGTCCCTTAAAAGCATTATACATCATCAACTCCTTCGCCAGAAGCCAATTGCTCATCCACTCACTGCTTTGCTTACAATTTCTTCCAATTCATCTTGGCCCTTCTGCTGGTGAGCTATCGAGATGAAATAGCCCCTTCTCTGAGAACTGTAACGCCAGAGAACAGAAGGACAATGTCCCTTGCACGCTGGGATCCCATTTTGTATGTTTCCCATCGCAAGCAGTCTGCTTATTTACTGTGCCTAGATACCCTTGTAAAATCAAATCTGCTTTTCTGCCCGCTGCTTCCAGGCCATTCTTGCAGCAAGTGTTCTAGGATTTGTCTCACCTACTTGGAGTCTGTTTCTGATATTCTGTCCCCAGGTAGTGTGGCTTTTTTTTTTTTCTGAGCTGAATTTCTATTTCAACTCTGCCTACATTTTCAGTCTTTTTATGTCTGGGAACATTTCTCAATTCTGTCTCCTGCTACCTTTTAGGAAACCCAGCCAACTGTGAGCATCTAATCCTAGATGAAAAGACCCAGAAATTCTTGACCGTGATATTCCCAGGTCAACATCCCACTGTAAAGCTGCCCTTGCTCAGATGGGAAGAAGACCACAGGCGTAACATTTCAAGAAGAGAACTCTAAATGTGTTGAACTGACCTTAAGGCGTGAGTTGAGTTATGACACTACATTTATATGACTTTAAAGCAAGAAGTCCTGTCTGGCTCTCAATTTCTCTCCTGTCATCTTGCTTTCAAAAATCACTACAAATTGAGTGACTTAAAGTAACTGAAATTTATTCTCCTTTGTTCTGAAGTTTCAAAGTCTGAAGTTGTTGGTGGAACCACGCCCCCTCTAAAGCTAGGAAGTAAACCTGTGCTGTGCTTATTTTTCTTTTTTCTTTTGGTTTTTTTTTTTTTTTTTTTTTTTGAGACAGGGTTTCTCTGTAGCTTTGGAGCCTGTCCTGGAAGTAGCTCTTGTAGACTAGGCTGGCCTCGAACTCACAGAGATCCGCCTACCTCTGCCTCCGGAGTGCTGGGATTAAAGGTGTGCTCCACAACTGCCGGGCTCCTGCTGTGCTTCTTTTAGTTTATGGTGGTTGCTCCCCAGCTTTGTCACACCCCTGCTTTTGGCACCAAGATTCCTGTGTACATATAGGCAGGTGGGTGGAAGTCAGAGGACAATTTTAGGTGTCCCTCTTCCTTAGAAATAACCTACCAGTTTCCTTCCTTCTCCTTCCTTCCTCCCTTCCTTCCTTCCTTCCTTCCTTCCTTCCTTCCTTCCTTCCTTCCTTCCTTCCTCTCTTTTTTTGAGACAGACAGGTTTCTCACTGGGCTGGAGCTCACTAGTTATGTGGTTATGATGGGTTCACAAATCACCGAGCTCCAGGAACCTGCCCTCCCAACACTGGCTATAAAGCTGTCTTAGTCAGGGTGACTATGACTATGATGAGACACCATGACCAAACACTTTGGGGAGGAAAGGGTTTATTCAGCTTATGCTTCCATATCATAGTTCATCATCAAAGGAAGTCAAGAGAGGAACTCAAGCAGGGCAGCAATCTGGAGGCAGGAGCTGAACAGGAGGCCATGGAGGGGTGCTGCTTACTGGCTTGCTCTCCATCGCTTCTTCAATGTGCTTTCTTTCCGAACCCAGAATCGTTCGACATTAACCCAGGGCGTTAAACATTAGATGTATAGGTTTCGTGACTGAGGAAGGGTATGTGCATTTTATTTAATTTTACCTTAAATTTTAATTAAATTTGTTTAAATACTCATATTGTACATAGTTGTTTGATTTTTTTTTACAAAGACATAAGGATAAATCTAATTTTGATTATTGATTCAGAGTATACTAGAAAACCAAAGGATTTTTATCTCTTGTAGATGACGAGGATTCAGAGGTGAACCGAAAGGCTGAACGTCAGAGACTGTTAGCAATCGTGTAGGTCCCAGCCCTTGGATCCTCTGTCAAGCCACCATCCATCCCCCTGGCTTTTACTGCATCCTCATCCAATCAGAGCGATTGATTTTTACTGGACTCCCCAGCCCACTCTGACTACAATTAACAAATATTGTGTTCATGACCATCAGCATGGTTTCAGAATTATTGCATCTTACTGGCTCCAAGGAAGAGGACCAGAGAGCTGGCTTAGGGCACACCTATCACCCTGCAATAATTCCACCAGGGTACTCTCTTTAGTGATGCAGGGCCCCCTAGGCTTTCTTGAAGAGGGAGCACCATTTTATCTGTGCAGCACTTAACTGTCAGGATCTTCTTGGAAGGAGCCTTTGATTCATACGAGGGTCTTTCTTGGTCCATCTCTGAATGATAGAGCAGAAGATTTTGAGGTTCCTCATAGGGCCATCGATCTCCTTCTTGTAACATGAGCCACCCTTTGTTCACTTCCTCTGGGCAAAGTGGAATAAAATCACATTAAAAACACAACTTTCCAAAAACACAATCCTTATTAAGATTGGCTTGAAACCATTTTGCCCTGAACCGATCTTATGATGCCATAATTCTATGTTTAAATATCAAGCATGTTGAGGACACTTCCCTTTGCTCTTTTTAGAGAAAGGAAAATTAAAATCAGGGCAGTCAGTTCCAGAATGAAGTAGGTTTGCTTTGCAGTGTGCGTTAGATCAGAGGGGCAGATGGAGAACATCTGGGATGAGGGCTAGTGAACAGAATAATTTTGAACATGCTTTGCCAACAACAGACTTTTCTGTCATCCTGATCAATTATTGAAGACGCATTTCTTGTACCAGCTAGAAATAAAGATTATTATGTAGAGGAAGGAGATGATACTGTCTCTTAGTACAAAACTTTATTATTTGGGGAGAGACGTCCAGCACACTGCCTGTGATTGACATGACGCTTCGAGTTCCATCATTCCTATGAAAAATCCGTCTTCCTTTCTTTGCTATCATTGAATCAAAAGTAGATTGGATATTTGAGCCATATGTTTAACTCTCCCAAATCTGCTCCACTGAAAAACATCAACAACTAAAGCTGCGAAAATATCATCTATGGGATAGAGATAAACTGTTTGTACTGGCTGGTTTCATGCGTCAACATGACACAGAAGTTAGTCACCTGAGGAAGGAGCCTCAGAGGAGGAAATGACTCCTTGAGATCCAGCAGTCAGGCATTTTCTCATTTAGTGATCAATGTGGGAGAGACCAGCTCACCTGTGTGGTACCATCTCCAGGCTGATGGTCCTGGGTTCTACAGGAAGATGGGCTGAGCAAGCCATGGGAAGCAAGCCAGTAAGCAACTCCCCTCCATGGCCTCTGCATCAACTTCTGCTTCTGAGATCCTGCCTGGTTTGAGTTCCTGTCTTGACTTCCTTCAGTAATGAACAGCAATACTGAAGTGTAAGTCAAATAACACCCCCCCACACACATACACTTGCTTTTTTGTTGTGGTATTTCATTGCAGCAATAGAAACCCTAACTAAGATACCATTATAAAATCTACTGTAGTTCACAGATAGTAATTTGAGATTGTAATAATTATTTTTATTTTGCTGCCATGGAAAAATATTATAAATTATAATGAATGCCACAAAATTAACAAGATCCAAACAAGCTTTCCTTTCCCCTAATCTTCTGTGCTATTCTTTTACAAAATGGATTTCACATGTAAAAATTAGTGATGTATGAGGTTCCTGAGTTTTAAGGAAAAAAATTTTCTGGTGGATTTATTCTTTACTGCTTACTAGCTTCACTTAATATGTGAATAGTATTTTATTTTGAAGAGCAAATTAGGTTCTTTCCTTTCCCTGCTGTAGGGCATCAGTGGAGTAATTAAAACATTTAAATAACTATCAGCAGTATGAATAAAATATCAGATGTCTTCTAATAATATTTCATATTTAAATTTTTATTAAAGTCAATGGGAGTTTTGCCTGCACAAAGGACTACTAGATAGCAAATCTATAGAAGAACCTAATATGTATTTAAATAAACAAAGTAAAACAGAACATTCCCAGATGCTAAAATAAGCCAATGGTATTTAGAACGATGTGTCACAGAGAACATAGCAGGTCTGCTATGTTACCTTCAGATTTTTCCAGGTTCATTTGTGCACAGAATTATCAGAAATGACTCGAAGGGTGAGTTCACAGTACCGCTTTCCAAAGAGAGAGGAAAAGAATGGAGAAGGTGTTTTCAATGCTTAGTCCTGATTGATAAATGGAAAACAAATCCTCCCATCCAATGTCTCCTTTGCATTTCAAAACTGTCCTAAAAGAAGTTCAGAATCTCTCTCTCTCTCTCTCTCTCTCTCTCTCTCTCTCTCTCTCTCTCTCTCTCTCTCGTGTGTGTGTGTTTCTGTGTGTGTATTAAGTGTTTGCACTTGGAAATCAAGAGCTGAGGTCAGGTGTCTTCCTTTGTTATGTTCACGTTGCTGATTTTCAAGACAGGGCCGTTCACTGAACTCAGGGCCCTTCAGTCTCTGCTTCCTAGTTCTAGAATCACAGGTGGGTAACACCATACCTTTTTTTTTTTTTTTAAACATGGGTGTTGGGAGTCTAAACTCAGTTCTTCATACTTGTGTGGCAATCATTCTCTCTACTGAGACATTTTCCAGACCAAAGAAGAAGCTCTTTTGAGGGGCTGCTCCAAGAGAAATGGGTACCACGCAGGAAACATCTCAGAAGAGTCAGCTCAATGCCTGAATGATGTAGATATTAGAATCCCGCTTTCTTCTTCGACTTTTCCAAGTCATCTCTTTCTTGAAAAACCGAATAGAAGTACCAAACATTTTGCTCCCTTAAAGGATAATTTCCCAATTGTTTTTATGCTAATTACTTCTCCTCAAGTACAACTGCTAAGGGTATTAGGATAAATGGCTCTTCCTTAAGAGGAAGACATATTGTTATTGCTGTGTGGAGTGGGTATTTGAAAGAGAAATGGAGGCATGTTCAAATTCCTTTTGGTCTTTAAATTTCAACAACCTCCTTTCTTTTTTAAAAAAACCTTACCAAGCATGTGCAAAGAGTAGTCTAATACCATGCTTTCTGATACTTGTTTATTCTGTTTAGAGATAATGACCTCACTCTCGTGCCCAGGGTACAATCTGTGTAAGTGCTAAAAGGATAATAAACTGTGTACGTATGTGTGTGTGTGGTGCCATAGCTTAGCACATGCCATGGTGCCTTGGGTAGGAAACAATGCCTCGGAGAATAGGGATACGTCCTTCTAGAGGCAGTCATCAGATGTATAGAGCAGGATTTGACCTGGCTGGATACTAGGGTGTTCTTAGGGCATACTCTGAAGCTTTGCTTTTAGATGGATAAAATAAAAGATGACCGGGAGAGTTAGAAGAAAACGATTCCCTTTTTCCATTGGGCTAGAAGTGATGAGCTGGTGTTTCTATTTCATTGCTCTCTGTGTCTTTCTGCAACTTTCCTGGAGTATGTGAGCACTAATTAGGATCATCACGCTCCTCATCTATGTATCCTGCCTCATTAAAGCTTCACAATAGCACCATGAAATGAGATAAGCATTTTGGAAAGGGTTCATCTTTCTCACTTCGCAGAAAAGGATGCTGAGGTCAGAGGGCGCCAGGTGATTTGTGCTCAAACAGGCAAGCATTAATTGCGGGCAAATCTGTGACAATATAACCTTGAAACCGAGCCTAGTGATTAATGGGTTGGACCGTGAAATCAAATACTTCCGTAGCTAGGTTCTTCTATTCTTGTGTTCTTAGAGGAGCTCACTAAATATGGTGCCTGGTTTTTTTCAGCTAAAGACAGAAGAAGGATGAACACGTGTTTGCCGGTGTTCATGATGATAAAACAGAAAATACAGGTTCAGGAACAAATAAAGGATGAAGTACTACCAGGTTCTGCTCCTCTTCTTTCCTCCCCTCTCCCCTGCACCCTTCCTTCTGCCTCCTCCTCCCCAAGTTTACTCAGGAGATCTACTTAGGATTTTTGGCACACTATTCAAGCACTGTATCAACTGAGCTACAGCTTGACTCCCAAATTTTGGGACATTTTATCGAGATACCATCTTTCCATTCAAACTGCTGTGTAGGGGAATAAAGATGGGAAAAACCTGAAGCCATTTTGCCCGTAAAAGAGAAGCAACTTACTGGTGGCAAAGTCAGCTTGGAGAGGTGCAAGCCTGGACATAGAGCCAGTAGACCTCCAACGACATGGCTTGAGTTTGCTGGCAATTAAACCATCTCTGTTCCTAGCTGAAGCAGTTCCGGCTTCCATTTTCTAATCGCATGCTTTGATTAATACTAAAGCATCTTCCTCAATTATCCCCCGGAAATAACTAAGCAGTGAAGTGACCTTGGGGAGGTCCACAGTGGGTAAGAAGATGAAGGCTATGGGGACTGCCCAACAAGCAGCAGCCTCCCACTGGCTGCATTTCTAGAGAAAGGAAATGTCGAGCTGGAAGGTGAGTGGCTAAGAGCGACTGCTCCTCCCGAGGACCTGGGTTCAATCCCCAGCACCCACATGGTGTTTCACAACCATCTGTAACTCCAGTTCCAGAGGCTCTGACACCCTCTTTTAACCTCCAGCTGGCACGGGACATGCGTGTGATGCACAGACTCGCACCCCTAACATGTAAAAGTAAACACATCTCTAAAGGAAGTGAAAGGGACTGCTCTTCTGTTCCTCTCTAGTGATGTTTTGATTTCCTCTCCTTTAACTCCATATCGAAGAACTGCTGCTTGAGTCTGCAAACATACCACTTTACAGGCTCCTTTATAAATGCCAGATGACGTCATGCTTTATCTGGCAGATTTAAAATGGCATCTTATACTGTGTGAGGTGGGATTGCTGGAACATAGTTTAATGTATATTGTATTGTGCCATTTCTAACCAACTGTTCGCAAATGTTTGCTTGTTTGTTCATTTACAGCCCCGGCGCTGAACCAAAGACCATGTGTATGCCAGGCAAGAGGTCTAACGCCAAGGTTCTCAGCCCTGTCGAGAGAAGTTATACCAAGCTCTGTTGTGTTCATCTCCTTACTCTTGATAAAGCCCTTTATCTCATGATTTATTCAGAACAGAAAGTGTTGTGTTTGTAGCACAGTCCCCAGCTATCACACAGCAAGGCTGCAGTATTGTGCAGGAGGTGGAGGGTACGAACGTGTCCTTGAGAATCCCCGAAAGGTCTAGGCCTCGGCTGGGATTTCAGCAATAAGACAGACAGCACCAACCCAGTCCTCTTTCCCCAGAGCAAAAAATAATATGCCGAAATTGCCTTATTTCACTGTGGCAAAGGAGGGTTGGGAGGCAAAGTCTCTAAACATAAAAACACTTGGGGAAAAAAGTCATCATAGTGCTTATAGACTCAAGAATTCACTCCAGTGGATGTGGTCGCATGAAGAAATTGTGTTATTAGGGACTCAGTAGCTAATTTGGGTAAACTCAGGGGGTTGTCCCAAGGACTCTCTTGCTCTGCAAGTCCTCTATTTTTTTTTTTTCAGAATGCTGTTGCATGAAGTCTATGTTGTCAGTGCTTTCATTGACGGCTGATTAGGTCATTAATTCCCGACTTATTTCCCGAGGGCTTTTCCTATGTGCTCAGCACTAGAGATACAAGAGTGGGCCGAGCATGGTTGTTCTTTCATTGAGTCAGAACATACTTGTTAAACATCCACCACGTGCCATGGAGTCAGGGTGTAAAGGTGGATTAGCCACAGCCCTGCCCTCTTACTACCCAGACTTGCTACACAAATTGTAGCATAGGACCAACAGGTTCGACTGAGTTTCTTGGAGAAACAGGTCCGTAAGCCCACCTTCGACAAGCTGAACCAGAATTCGCATCCTAACAGGATTCCAGGTAACTTGTGTGCTTGTGGATGTGAAAAGACCAGCTTTAAGAAGGTTTGCGAGAGGGTGGGGAGATTGCTGGAGGTAAGAGCAGTTGCTTTGTGAGTGTGAGCACCTGTGTTTGGATCTCCAGTACCTGTAAGACCAGCCTTGAGGGGGTGAGGAAAGCTGCAGCTTGTTTGCTGTTGGCCTAGTCCCAAACAATCCAGACAGCTCCAGGTTTCAGTAAAACCCCTTGTCTTCCAGGAACAAGACAGAGAAGACTAGAGGAAGACACCCGACATCTTCTTCTGACTGGTACACACACACACACACACACACACACACACAGGAGCATACACCTCCCCCACTCGCCAGCACACACATCAAAGGAAAAGAAAAACAACTGAAAGAAAAAGTGTGTGGTACAGAGGAATCTACTTGAGAGAAAATGAGTGAGTGGCTTGGAAGGTTGGCTGCCTCTGCTCTGCGCTTCTTGGTCGGAATTGAAACAAGCCCCTTATCTATATTAGGACTGAGCGTGTGACTTCAGAGCAGAAATGACAGTGGCTGCTCTGCCTCCTTCATGCGCTATTGTAAAAAGCCAAATGGAAAAGTGGCTGCAAACTGTTAGTTCCATCTGAGAGTTAGGCATGGCTATTGTATCATTTCGAGTTTCGAGAAATATCTGTGCATCGAGCCTGGCTTCCATGCCCAAGAACTGGGATATAATACTGACTTCAAAATTCCCTATTGTGCTTCGCTGTAAGGGCATTTTTATTTCCACTTTTCAGAAAAAGTCTTCTGACGGGCCGATCTGCAGTCAGTTTCCAGGGCTCTTAAGATCTGAGTAAATAGAAATAGTCTGTTTCGTACATTTTACATTCAATTCATTTCAGTAAAACTAACCAAGGGCTTGAGCACAGGTCATGCTTACTTGGTTTCCACCCTCAAGTGAAGCTTCAATTGGGACTGGGATAAACAAAATTATCCACTGTACAGTAGTGTATGCTCCAGGATATTATGGGCCTGGTATAGAAAACAAGTGAAGGCACTGGGTATATTTATAAGAGAGAAGATTTGTAAACCAAACAACACAATAGACTGACACATTGTTATTACTGTTGCCTGGGCAAATTTTTGGGCAGAAATGTCGTGAGACGTTCTGACATTTCATGAGAAAACTTTTGTTAGATCATTAGAAAAAGCCAGCTCCTGATGGGAGCAAAGACCCGCTCTTGGCTACGAAGGCTCAGGACATAAAACATGTAAGAGTAGGGGTTAATTTCCTCCCTGTGGTCTCTGAGACTCTCAGAAATATATTGCTTTTACTTATTTTACTAAAATAGCTTTTGACTTGTTTCTACACTAGGAAAAATTGTTGGACAAAATCATAGTAGGATTTTGATGAGGAAAGCCATGTCGGGATTCTGTGGGCAAGAACTAGAGCTGAATGCTCTCTCGTGTTCCATAGCTCCTCCTGTCTTGCCCCTCTGAATCTCTATTAAAAGCAGTGTTAAGATAGCGAGTGAGAAGATTTGGTGTTGCCCATGCTAGAGAGTGGGGGCATTAAATTTTATGGCTGAACAATGGGACAATCCCTAGTGTGGGACTCTTGGGTAGTACTCAGCTTAAGGAGAGGTTAGGGGAGCACGGATGATAGGTTGGACAATTGAACACTTAGCTTGTAAAGCTTCAGAGGGAAGCAAAGACTCCTTCAGTGCCATTTATGCAAAGTGTTGGATTAAGAATCTGTGCAAGTAAAACTTTGCTTCACTGGACCAATTGGTGCTGGTTGGCTGGGGTTGGAGAATTAGCGGTGATTAATAAGAGACTAGCATCACTGAGATGAAATCATCAGAGAAGTATTTCCCGTAGTCAGCACATAGAAGCTATCATGCAGAAGGGAGGCAACGATGCATCTTAACTGTCAAAGAAGTTTGCTCATTTGCAGCCATCTCCACACAGTTTTGATATCATTGAAGTCATCGGATTGAGAAGGGGTCCTGGAGAGGTTGGGAGAGACCACTGGTAAGGAGCAGCCTTAGTTTCAGTGGAGACCACAGATCAGACCATTCAGTTACAAGCTATGTAGCTACATTGGTGAACTTGACTTTGCTCAAGTGTGATTGCTATTAAAGATATTTTATTATTTTATATGCATGGGTGTTTCACCTGCATGTATGTCAGTGTAACACATGTGTACCTTGTACCTGAGGAGAATGGGATGTTGTCCAAGAACTGGAGTTACAGGTGGTTGAGGGTCAGCATGGGTATCGAACCCAGGTCCTCTGGAAGAGTAATCAGTACTCTTAACTGTTTGTGTCTTTCCATCTCTGAAGTGAGATTGCTTTTATGCACAGTTTCTTCCCTCTTGGAGTAAGAAAGCAGTTAATTTGTTTTTGAGACTTTGGATATTTTAAAGACACCTTGAACTTTAAAATGTTTGAGTTTTTAAGAACTGTGGTACTTTTACAGTGTGACAATGTTTTATATTGTGATTTTTAACATGAGATCTTGGGAGAAACAAAGGGAGTTCTGCAGTTTACTAATGTGATCGATGTGTGTCCGGATGACAAGGGTGCCATTGTGCTGGCTAGTTTTTGTCATATTTGCCACAGACTAGAGTACTCTGTGAAGGGAGAACCTCAATTGAGAACAGCCTCTCTTAGACTGGCCTGTGGTCCTATCTATGGGGCATTTTCATCATTAATGATTGATATGGGAGGGCCCAGACTGCTCTGAGCTCTGCCACCTTTGGGCACCTGTCCTTGTTTGTGTAAGAAAGCTAGCTGAGCAAGCAAGCCATGGATAGCAAGGTAGAAAGCAACATTCCTCCATGGTCTCTATGGTTCCTGTCTCCAGGTTCATGCCTTCATTCCTGCCTCAGCTACCCTTGATGGTAGTCTGTATCATCTCTAAGCCACACAAACCCTTTCCCACCATAAGTTGACTTGGGTCATTTCTTTACCACAGGAGCGAAAACCTGACATGGGCTGGCATCTTATCTCAGCCATGCATAAGCTCTACGTGAATCTCCTCAGTCACAAGTCCAAGTCCTCCTCCACATTTTTATTACAAACTTTTAAAAGTAGCAATGGATGCTCTCATTAAAGTCATCCTCCCGTAATTGTGGTTCTATTTCCTCCCATAAGTAGGCATTGAGCACTTGCTGCTGTATATTAGATATTAGGCCAAAGACGTAAATGGGCCTTTCTTTCATCAAGATTCTTTATTTTTTCTTTCAGGGAACCAGATAGATAGATAAACCACCAAACGAATGAATTCTCAGTTCGTAAGACGTGGGAAGACAGCTCAGAAGATACCAGGCTGAAGACGGGGTCAAGGTTAGGGGTCTCTGTCTCCAGAGTGGCTGGGGGGCTGTTCATTGAGGCTGTGATAAATGAATTGAGACCTGCACTATGAGAAGAGGCCAGACATACTGAGATCTACTTCTCTTTGTGGCTCTTAAAAATATACGAGGGCCCCCAAAGCAACGAGCAATAATTCATAGCTATCAACATTTTTTTTTGTACTTCTGAGAATGACCTTTCTTGAAAGAAGCTTTCATTTGCATGATGCCAATAGGCTTTTCTGACTAAGCTACACACAGGAACATCTATAAACAGAAGCCAATGCCTCTAGTGTCTTCTGTGTGCCAGCCACTGGTCTGAGCATTTCAGCTATAGTAACTCACTTATTTCTTGCAAGAGCTCTGTATAGCAGGGACTCTTGCCACCCCCATCTTCCAGACAAAAAAGAGGCACTTGTGGTAAGTTTATCCATATAAATATGTGGACAATTGGGAGGTCTGAATATGTGACATAGTTTCAATAAAAGCTTCAAACATGAACTCTAGTCCCACAGGATATGATTTATTAATCGCCAAACTCATTTTTTGTAGAACGAGCCAAAGTCTTCCACTGTTATGGAGAAAGATGCTGTATCAAGACAATTTATTCTTGTTAAAGAATGTGATAAAGCGAGAGAGAGGTTTCCGGCTCTTAATTATTAAACTGTGAAATAGAACTTCAGAAAAAAAAAACACCCAGATGCAGTTTCTATTATAATGCTTTATGTACAGATGTCAAGAAACATGGCTCAAGAGAGATTTTTACAGAGCTTAAGAGAGGCCTCACACCCGAGAGGCAGGTCTGTCTTTGTCTTTGCAGAGACCTATCTTTGTTAGGAAGACCAATATGATGACATCTTGGGGCGGCCTGAGACCAGATGCAAATGTCTTTAGGACTAAATACATGGCTTCTGTGGTAAAATGCAAGCCCATCTCTTCTTTTACTTTTTTAGTGGCATTTGTCTTTGCCTTATGAACGTGCTCAAGAATTCATTTTTTGGAAGTCACAAAATCCATGCAATTGCTCCGTTCCCAACTTTTTAAAATTTGTAAATTTAACACAGAGACATCTTAGTTTATTTTTTCAGTTACACCTTTACTCTCTTTCTCAAAAGTAAAAAAAAAAAAAAAAAATCCTTCCAAACAACAGTTGCTCACAGATAAAATAAAAGCTACTGCCCATCTGTCACCGTTGGTCTTTGAAAACCACAAGTTGTTTTTCTAATTTCTCTTCAACTTTTGACATGCAACTCAAAACAGCTTTTCACAGACAGGTGATACTGTTCTTCCCAATACCGCCTGCAAACTGTATGAAGGGACTGGATTAAAATGGAAGTTCAGATGGCTGTTTTTCTTACAATAATTGCTGCTTTGGGAGTCTAACATGTGAGCACTGCCATTTATTTCACTTTTAAGTGAAGAACTGATCTAAATTAAAATCTAAGATCAATAGCTCATTTCTGAAGCCACAGGACATTCTTAGTACGGCAGAGAAGTTGTGTTTTCCAAACTCGAATTTCTGATCTGATGTAAGGCCTACTGCATAGATGGAACCTATACTCATTGCTGCTTGGGTGACAAAGAATCTGAGATCAGATAGCCCAGGCACGTAGGGGTGCACCAATTACTACTGTTCTGCCAAAGGAATGTAGCAATAAAATGACTCCTAATGATATTCTGCTGTCTATACTCACCAGTCAGTGCCTTCTTCAGCCACCACCAGAAAACCTTCCTCCTACAGCAGATGGGAACCAACGCAGAGACCCACAGCAAGACAATATGCAATGAGTGAGAGACCTTGGAATACTAAGACCTAAATAGGATGTCTCCATCAAATCCCTTTCTTCCTGGCTCAGGGTACCATGAGGAAGAGGAGGCAGGAAGAGGATAAGAACCAAAGGGGATGGAGGATGCCAAAGACACAAGACCTTCTAAAAGACTGCAGCCCTGACCCATGTGAACTCAGAGACTGTGGCAGCATGCCCAGGGCCTGTCTGCACAGCTCTGCACCAGGTGGCGTCCTAGAGAGGAAAGGAGAATCCCCAGTCCTAACCTGAAGCTATCTCCAAAGGATAACCATTTGCAAATGGAAATTTGGTCTTCTCCAAGGGAGTCTCACTGGTAAGACTCCTCTTAAGAGGAGAACACTAACTCCACAGTAGATGGCAACAGAAAACAAACTCAAGGGCACCGT
The DNA here is from genome assembly GCF_000317375.1 of Microtus ochrogaster. Classification (NCBI taxonomy): domain Eukaryota; kingdom Metazoa; phylum Chordata; class Mammalia; order Rodentia; family Cricetidae; genus Microtus; species Microtus ochrogaster. The sequence goes on along the minus strand of NC_022029.1, from coordinate 2,238,256 downwards.
TAAGGGTTCCTTGTCTCATAACGTCCTTATTGGGGCTTTATAAAATTTATTTTTATTTAAATAATTAATTTATTTACTTACCCCACAGGCTTTGTATGTAATTTGGCTTCTGGTTTTGTATTGTTGTGGGATTTCTGAGTGTGTGAGCAAGTGGGTCTCTGCATCTATATTTATTTCTTGTGTTGTTACTTGGTCTCTTTCCTACTCTTTGTTTGTTTTGTCCTATTCTGATTTATTTGTTTTATCATATTATATTCCATTACTCCTTACAGGCCTGTTATGATTTTTTTTAAGGAGAGACAGAGGCTCTGGATGGGACAGGAAGCCATAATGTTAAACATGGAAGAAACAATCTATTTTTGATAAAAGGAAGAAAAGAAAACCTGTGGTGGTAAAATTTGCTTTACTGGAACAATTGGGGCTGGCTAGCTGGGGCTGAAGAATAAGCTGTGATTAACAAGAGGCCAGGATCACCAAGTTAAAATCACCAGAGAGATATTTCCTGTGGTCAACACATAGAAGCTGAAATCCAGTAGTGAAACCCCGAAAAGCTGAACATAGAGCCACAATTTCCAAGTCCTATGGTAGGGAGAACTTGTGAGTTGTTATTTAGTAGTGCTGTGGATTGAATATGGTTTGTTACCCACACGTCCATCTATTGGAAGTGAGGTCTCTAATGTGGCCATGCTAAAAGGTGTTGGGACCTTCAAGAGTGTGGCCTAGAGGTAGTGGGTTATTTAGAGTGTTGGCCTCAGCGGCGACTAAAGGAGTTCATACGCCACCACAAATTAGTTCTGTGAGGGGAGCTAGTATAGAGAAAAGATGGGCTGTCCTTGTGTCTGACTTCCTGTCTCACCACGTCACAGTTTTCGTTATCTTGGCACAAACCCAGAGACACCTGGGAAGAGGAATCTCCTCTATCAGAATGGCCTTCTGGCATGTCTGTAACACATTTTCTTAATTGATGATAGAGGGCCCAGCTCATGGTGAGCAGCGCCATCCCCAGCAGGTGGGTTTGGGCTGTGTAAGAAAGGTAGCTAAACAAGCCAGACTACGCAAGGTAGTAAGGCGTGTTCCTCCATGGTCCCTGCCTCAGTAGCTGCCTCCAGGTTTCTGCCTTGGATTCTCTTCGTGATAGGGCAGAACCTGTAAATTGAAGAAAACCCTTTTCACTCTGAGTTGCTGTTGGTCACTCTAACAAGAGAGCAACCTAGGACATCATGTAATCTGCCTTCCTCATGTGCTGACGTCACGATGCCATCCAGTATTACACACGTAGGGGTCGAAGTGCCCACCGCAGCTGGTAACATGTTTGTTAATTATTAATCCTCCAAGTTGCATGAACAAAACAGCGTTTTTTCATAAGTCATTCACATGCTGGTATTGCTTTGTCCTAGTAGTAGTAGAAATTAAAGCACTAAGTCTCTCTTAGGCACCGGAGTAAGCGCTAGAGCTCTTCTGTATGACATTGTGACCTTAATGAGCTATGCTGTATCGTGTGCATAAATATCTCCAGGGAGGTCATTGTCATGTTATGTCAAACAAAAAGCTAAAATGTAAGATGCCATCACAGTGTTGGCTGAGATGTGTGGAATTTTACAGACATGGGAACCAAGGACGATAGAGCAGTGGTCATTGACAACTGATCTAGTTTCAGTGGCTGTTGATAAAGTCAGGTTACTTACTTATTAGTAAATACCTCAAGTGATGGTGGCGCTTTTGGATAGCTCCGGAGATGCTTCGGTCAGCAGCAGGATCCTATAGAGGAAAATGCAGTTAGAGACCCGCTTTTTTTTTTCAACATCTAGGCGCTGGCACCCTTTAATTCTAATAATAACATGTCATGAAAGCATGTAGATTCAAACAGTGTTTGAAGCAGTGTTCACATGTTGCCTCATTTAAATATTACAGCTACCCCATAAATGAAATATAGTCATGACCATTTAACCCTTTGCATATAAGGAAACTAAGCTACCTTCCCAAAGATGCGTAACTAAAAACAGCAGAACTGAAATTCAAGCTCTAGGTTTTCCAAAGGCCTTCCCCATTAACGTGGAGTCTGAGAGTAAAGCCAGTGTCCTGTGAGGGCTTCTGGGTCCCACTGAAAACTGTTCTCTTCTGCTGCATAGATATTTACCCCACAGAGGACCTTACTTTCTATTCTGCTCCTTGGGTCTTTTCCCCTACTTAGACATTCTCTAGTCAGCCTTAATGGTGTTCACCACATAGTTCTCCTTGTGACCAGACATTCCTACATATCAGTGAGATACACACCCAAAAGAGAGGGCCCTGGTGGGGTAATTCATTGTGCCCTGAGCAGGTTGGGTAGACAAGCAGGAAACGTGTGTGGGTTCCTGGTGAGTGTGTCTGGCTTCAGAGCCCTCAGGCCAGGCTTTATCAGTCCCTTCCACCTTCAGTATTTGACCCTTGTCATTCAGACATTAGCTGTGCTCCTCAGGGCCGATGTTTTAATACCTGATAATAGAATACACCAACATTTCAACTTTCTCATTTATTCAGATGACACCGAGACTAAAGATCTACCCCCCAACCAAATGAATGCATGTTTTAAAATGTGACCTCGTTGATTTAATGCAATACATAAACTGACATCAAAATGAGACTAATGGGTGGCATTTGCATAAATCGTCTATCAATACTAAAATAACAAGGAAGACACTTTCAATACAGCATTAATTAGAAACCTGAACTAACTTCACTATTAACCATTGGTACCCTCAAAACATGATCGTACTCTTTAAAATACTGAGATAAAAGTTTGTGAGTTGTATTTTATGTGTAGAATAATATAATGATTTAATAAAATAAGGCAATATTTTATTATTAAACTTATACTTTTGTAAAAGAAATCACTTGCTTCATTTTGTTATTTTAATAACTTTTTGAGAGATAATTCTTCAATGCAACAAAGTTAACTTGTCTTAAGCATACAATACAAAGATTTTTAGTAAGTTCATAAAATTATATAATATTACTAAATTACAATTTTAGAAGAGAATATAGACTTCTTAATGTACCTCACACATAACATAACCATTGACTTTAATTCCTTAATCTGTTAATAAGCCAGAGAAAAGACACTGAAAATATTAAGAAGTATTGATGAAGACACTGAATAAAAATTACATTGAATATTGTCTGTAATAGTCACTGTGAGAAAACCCTTCTTTCTCATATTTTCTTTTGCACATTTTCATTATATATTTCAGAAATAATATACAGGCACCAGTAACTTTAACTTGACAGCTTAACACAGTCTCTCTCTTCTCTCTCTCTTCTCTCTTCTCTCTCTCTCTCTCTCTCTCTCTCTCTCTCTCTCTCTCTCTTTCTCTCTCTCTCTCTGTCTGTCTCTTTCGACAGGGTATTGCTATGTTCCTCAGTTTGGTGGTTTGAAAGAAAATGCCTCTCAAAGGGAGTGGCACTATTAGGAGGTGTGGCTTTGTTGGAGTATTTGTGGCCTTGTAGGAGGAAGTGTGTCAAGTGTGTCACTGTGGTATGGGCTTTGATGTCTCCTTTGCTCAAGCTATTCTCAGTGTGGTTCACAGTTCACTTCCTGTCACCAGTGAATCAAGATGTAGAACTCTCAGCCCCTTCTCCGTCAGCACCATGTCTGCCTGCAACCGCCGTGTCTTGCCATAATGATAATGAACTGAACTGCTGAAGCTGTGAGCCACTCCCAATTAAATGTTTTCCTTTATAAGAGTTACTGTGGTCATGGTGTCTCTTCACAAGCCTAACTAAAATAGTCAGCCTGGTCTTGAACTTGTTATCCACGCGCCTTACTAGAGGGCAAGTGTCATTGTTGTGTGCTATCACCTTAGCTTCTGACAGATGCTCACCTCTCTTCTCCTTTCTCCCCTCCCCTCTCCTCTCGTCTCCCCTCCTTTCCTCTTCCTTCCCCTCTCTTCTTTACACTGACTGCATGTTTACAGTATTAAAGATTACATGTAGCCCCTTTTAATTAAAATAATGTTCTTTCAAGACAGGCTCTCACTAAGTTACCAGGTTGTCCTTGAGGGGACATCACAGTCCAGGAGCACTGAATTTGTTATCTTCTTATCTCAGCTTCCCGAGGAGCTGGGAGGTATAGGCCTATATCACTTGTCCCAGATTTTGTGATAGACAACTGATGGAAGATATCCAAGGGAGATGCAAGCTGTGGAAGGATGGAAATAGCTATAAAGACTGACAGAGTCACACAAGCACCACCACCACCAACCCAAGTAATGCCTTTCCAGACACTGAGAATATCTGAAGACTATGTGGAATTGTTTTGAGTGCTAGCTGTCTTAACAGTAAAATCTATACAAGGGGATGGGATCTTTGGCCAGAGGGTAATCAAGGCAAGGAACCGTGTCAAACGTTTATACTACTAATATACTTTATGTTGCAGACTGATAAACAACACAAATTTAGTTGTTTAAATTGTAGCCTCATAATTCTTTGTAATAAGAGCAGACTTTCTATTTGAAAAACTACCTTGATGGACAGCTGGGTCATAATGTTAACAACTACCAAACAGGTGAAAAAGGAGCGTGCCAAGGGTCTCTGAGTGTGTAAGTTGCATGTCTGCTCTGAATCTATGAAAAAAAAAGGAAGTGTTTTATGAAAGGAATCACGTAGAAGAGGGTAAACCAGAAACCAAAAATAGCAAACATCTCCAATACATAAGTAGAACAACTTTTGTTTTTGTTTTTGTTTTTGTTTTTCGAGACAGGGTTTCTCTGTGGCTTTGGAGCCTGTCCTGGCACTAGCTCTGTAGACCAGGCTGATCTCGAACTCACAGAGATCCGCCTGCCTCTGCCTCCCAAGTGCTGGGATTAAAGGCGTGCGCCACCACCGCCCGGCTATAAGTAGAACAACTGAAGCACTTTGGTTCCATCTCACACCATCATCTCACAGGTCACATGATTGCCAGTGAGCACATCCTATGTTATCCCTCCAGTCTCTGTAAATTAACCACATTTAGCAATTCCCCGTGTGCAGAGATTTCCTTTGTGAAGGACCCGAGCTCAGTTTCTTTCCTGGCTTATGGCAATAGCTTGCACGAGTGCTTGGATGGAGACACCATCTCTTTCCCTTTTGTTCTTTCTGTTTTCCCAAGAACACTGTTAAAACATACACACAGAGAAGGCTTTGGGTTTCCATAGTCTATGAAATTCATGGCTAAAGTCAAAGAAAATATGGCCAGAACCTTTAATGAGTTTTGATACCTTGTAAATTTTTCTACTGCTTTATATTTTTGTATTTCACATGAAGATGTAGGCAGCCTGCCTTTTTAAGACTCTTATGGGGGTCAGCAGAGGAACCAGGAGTCTGCGCCGTTGACTTTCATTGCTACTTCACAGGATCGTCAGCTATATGCCCTTTAAGAGTTTTTTTTTCAGCTCAAGAGTCACCAGATGTTGTTTTGAATGGAGACGTTCTTGGAAAATTTTTATTGTCTACAGAGACAACATAGAGGGGAATACAGGCTTTCTATGAGCAATAATTTTCAAGGCTTTGGAAGTCAGTGGGGCTTGGATACTTGAAAATCAAAAGTCCCCTGCACCAGCATTTGCCAGGTGGTTGTGCCCATTCCTAATTTCAGCGGCGGCTATGAGAAGGATAAAATGGAAAAATAAATATTTGTGCAATGGCTAGAAAAGCCAATCAGTTCTGCACCAGTGAGGAATAATGCAGAACTCCTCATGTCTAATAATAAATTGGCTCTTTCCATATATGTTTAAAATTCATGTTTACTGCACAATTTAAGCATCACAGGAATAAGCATAGTTTGTAAGCTTTATTATAAGATGTAAGGCTATGAAATACCTGAAATTTAAGACTAAGAGTAATGAAAACAGGATATAGGTCTGTATTAATTTATGTAGCCAATGTCAGAGCTATTTTGTTGTTTTTGTTTCTAAAATACACGAACATCAGTTCTACTTTCCTATTCCTAGCTGTCTCTCCTTCTCAAGGAAGCATACAAGCAAGAGTTGCTAGTTATCAATATCATTCCATTCTTAATATCCCTGACAATTCCATGTAGTGTTAGGTTTTAAAGATAGAAAAGTTCAATTTAATGTAGGTTTTTCCTCCGTGTTGCTCGATTTCAAAGCTAGAGCTGAAAGTGTTTGATGATTGGTTCCATATTTAATGACACATCGTTGCCTATTTAATAACAGACCAGTTATGTATTTGAAACATTCATTTGACCATCATTTGTATAGTGAACAATTACTTAGAATGCTATTTGTAAAATGATTCTTACATACACTATTATATTTAATTTTTATAATAAGCCTAAAAAAATTTTGAGTAGAAAGAAACCAAATATCCCCCATCTTATATGCAATCATATAAATCCAGGAAGGTCATGGAAGTCCAGTTGGTGGTATTTAAGCTTCTGTGAGTTCAAAGGCTTTAGCCCGAATCACTGTGCCATGGTGTCGTTCTAGTATTTCATCTCTTCTTCATCCACCCATCCATTGATTTCTTTAAAAATGTTCTGCCTCCACGATAAGATAGATACTATTTACTAAAAGTTGTGGGTACAACAGTCGGGAAATAGGCCAGTCCCTGTGTAGCAAGCGCTCACATTTTCATGGGTAGGCAAATGAGGAGGCAAACAAACAATGAAACAAAATAAACAACAAAACGTATAGCAGAGGTTTTGCAAGGAGTAACTGTAATTTCCTAAAAAGCTGTAGAGGCCACCGGTCACGTTCCTCAGGCTTCTATTTGTTGCATTTGTACTGTTTTCTTCCACAGGTGATCAACTTAGCTGAGTGCTGCCTGAAGAAAAATCTGGAAAGGGCCGGCCTTGCGGTCTCCTTGTCACAGAAAGACGTGAGGATGGGTCTGGCAGGAGGTAGAGGCAGCATCTCTCTGCATTGCTAGAAAGGGAGTGGTCTCGAAGAAGACACGCTATTTGCAGTTGCCTAGCAGTGTTATTTCAAGCCAGCAGAGCCATACTCTCTTGATTGCCTGTTTTGAGAAGAAGGGACTGAGTATCCCAGGAACGATCTACGAGTAGTGAATGCTACCCTTTCTTTTAGAAGAGACTGGGGATGTAGAGAGGTGGCAGAATGCTGGCGTAGTATTCCTCAGTACTGGGTTCAGTCCTCAATACTTAAAAAAGAAAATGGAGCAGCAGACACAGTCCTTGGGTTCTTCCCGATCACATTGAAGTCACCACTACACTCGTCTTCGTTGGCCCAGCATCTCTAAAGTCTGATTATCATGTGTGCCGCATTTATTTCTGGAACTTGGTAGGATGGAGTCTCTTGCGGACGTTCTTAAGGGAGAGCGATGGCCAACTCACACTTCTAATTAGTCTTTTCACGTTACTTAATGTCTTAGCTAAATTGCTTTCTCTTTGGTAGCCTTCCCATTTCCTCTCCTCGGCTGAATAATAAGTTGTTGAGTGTTTGTAAACACCATGCTGCGGAAGAATCACTAAAACCCTCAAGTAAATGAGAGCCTCAATGTGGAGATGCAGGCTAATTTTGCCCTAAGGGTGTTAGAAGAGAAATTATGTCTTGAGAAACTGTCATCACTCCCACAATTAGACTGAGCCAGAAAAGATTCACCTTCTTGTGACATTTTCTAAAAGATAGGAAAATATTTGCATGCATGTGACAGTGTGAATGCTTCGTTTTGAGTCATGTCACTATGAAGGATAGTGTTGTTTTAAGTTTCAATGTCTGTCATCTCAGGCGGTAAGATCTCCCCTAAGCCATGCAGAACTGTAACTGTAAGATAATGTATGATGTCTGACATCCTTTTTGATGGATAGAGTTGGGTTTAATAGCCTGGGGGAATAAAATAGAAGTTCATGATAGCTACCATTGACATTGGAGGTACCTAGATCGGTGATATTTACTTGTTGGGGCCTTAAGTCTTTGCTCCAATTTTATGAATGAATATTATAGACTTTATGGATAAAAGGCTGGCATTCAAGTGACAACTTTGAGATTGCTGGGTGATATTACTACTGAATGCATTGCTTTTCAAGGACAATTCTCAGCAGAAGGTACGTGTGTTTGGACTGTTCAACCTTAGTGTGTGCTTGGAGCTTAATCGTGAGCTGCAGGAATTTCCTCAGGAGTGGGGAGGGTGAGAAAGGTGAAAAGAAGTGGCTGTTTTGGGGTTGAGCGGGGAGCTGAGTTTTTTTCCTATGGCTCGTCCTTGAGTTTTTTGTTTGCTTTTTCCCCATCGATAAACAACGTTTGTGGACTTGTGCAGTTTTCTAGTAAAGAAGACATAAAGTAGAAATGGCTTAGCCCTTGCTCACTCACAGGGAATTATGGAGCAACAGGAAGTGTGTCTCACCTTCCTGGACTGGGAGAGGACAGGACTGGCCTGGGAGCCCCCAAGGTATTTGGGAAAGCAAATACTCTCCATAGTTACCACTGGACAGTCAGCAGAGAGTAGCTTCAAAATCAACCAGACCTGCTTTTAAACGATTGTGTGTGCACACTCATGCGCCTGCAGGTGTGCTGACAACTACTGTGAAAATATTCACGGGATCTTTTAATGACTGACTTATTCCCAGTTACCTTATCCTTTGATTTCAAAAGAGATACCTTTTTATATTTTAAACATACTTTGCTATAGCTGCGTGCTACTTTTTAAAAGGTTAAATTTACTTGACAATAAGTGACCTATTAATATAGAACGTGAATATTTAACACAACAAGCAATTGGAATATATTTTATTCATTGTAAAGGAGCAAAGCTATTATTACTGAGGAAAGTCTTCTTAAGGAACTTTTGTCATTGCCTTCTCTCTGGTAGGAAATTGGAGCAAATTTGCATTGATTAACACACTTAAAAAGAAGAATTACAGCCGGGCGATGGTGGCGCACGCCTTTAATCCCAGTACTCGGGAGGCAGAGGCAGGTGGATCTCTGTGAGTTTGAGACCAGCCTGGTCTACAGAGCTAGTTCCAGGACAGGCTCCAAAGCCACAGAGAAACCCTGTCTCGAAAAAACAAAAAAAAAAAAAAAAAAAAAACCAAAAAAAAAAAAGAATTACAACTCATACCCCCAACATTCGCCTACTGAATGAATTCATCATGAAATTGTGCTCATTGCCTTGGAAATATGAATTAAGATGGGTGGATGGAAGAGAGCTGCATATCAGATAATTCAGTCCTAAAAAGAATGATTCTCAGGGGTTTAATACACTACAGGTTGGAAATATCTGTCCAGCAAAGAGTTTGAACCAGTAGCCAAAGACCACATGGCTTATAAGAATCTTCTAAAACTTTTAATCTGGTTACTCAACCATTTGAAGGGGTGTTTGTGTAGACAGCAAACCCATTGTGTACCAACTCAGACTGGTTAGTATACCCACTTTAGTTGTGAGCCTATTTCTTATTTAAAAGCTATGAAGAAAGGATTATATGTTATGATGTTGATTAAAAAGAACTTTCCTCATTTGTTGGCAACAATATCCATAATTATGATGCTTTATAGAAGTGATGCAAGATGAGAGCTCATTGGACCCTTATATAAACTGCAGGATTTATTTTCACTTCTTTTCAAGTGACCTCTGAAAACACTTCTTAGAAATTATCTTCTATCTAGGAGACAGATTTTAGGCCAAATCCCATTCTAATAAACAACCGCTACATTTTTATATGGATTTATGTTTCATAAGTAGTATTTTAAGTAAGAGAGCATTATCACTGTGTCTTAGATGTTATTTTTCAAACAACTTCGTACAAATCTTTTCTCATTATTCAGTCAAGAAATGTTCACTAAAAATTTGCTAGATGCTAATCACAAAGAATACAATACTAAATTTTCAGAGAAAAATATCAATGATAAAAACATTTGGGCTAAAGATGTGACTCCGTGGAGAATGTTTATGTGCAAGGCTGGAAGCACAAAGCAAAATGAAACCAAAAAAATAAAAATTATAAACAATGTCCTTCTGAGAGGCAGGCGGATCTCTGTGAGTTCGAGACCAGCCAGGTCTACAAGAGCTAGTTCCAGGTCAGGCTCCAAAACCACAGAGAAACCCTGTCTCGAAAAACCAAAAAACAAAACAAAACAACAACAACAACAACAAAAAAAACCCAATGTCCTTCTGAAGCCTAACATGTGGGCACATACTTGCAAGCTCAGTGCCTAGGCTGTTGAGGCAGAAGATATGGTGTCTGAGGTCATTCTGGGTTACATAATGACTTTGAAACCCCCCTCACAAGAACAAAACAAAAACCAAAATGTTAAGACTTTGGGCTAGCTTGCAGTGCAAACTTTTTTTGTAATCTTAAGTGTAACTCTCACTGTGGGAATGCAGAAGGAGGGCCACATGTTCTGTGGCAAATCAGAGGATAATACTCATTGCTAGAGATTCTGCATGCCTGAGGGGAATTTAATCCTAGCTACATAAGCCTTTATAAGATCTGTTGCTTATACATTGTTTCCAATAATTCTTTGTGTCTTCTTGTCCTAATTAAATTAATAGTTTTGTCTTCTAGAGTTAGCTGGCTACAAAGAAATGGAATCTCCTGTCATTTGGTCCTTGATCAGTATCTGAGTGATTGGATAGAGCCTTGTGTTGGAGGCAAGGATTCCCTTCTCTCCCTTGGATACAAACTCCAAGAACACATCCTCTGACATTAGTGGTGAGATCTGCCACAGTTGAATTAGCGGCACTTGAAATTGTAGATGCACTCTGGAAACAAATTCACTAATACCAGAAGAGGCGACTTAGCTGTAAAGCCTGCAGTTGTGTTGCCAAGAAGAGAAGTCAGCCCCGCCATCCCTCCAAGCATTCAGGAGTTCACAGGAAAAGCAATGTTCTGCCTTTGCCGGAGAACCTCTGAGGCAGCCTTTGTCTGTTTCCTGAGAGGTGCTCCTGGCAGCCAGAAGCCTCACAAATCCAGGCTTTGGAATTCACAAGGGAAGAAGAGCTCTGCTCTCTGGCGACTCATATGGGGGTTCTGTGAAAATTCTCCTTAAGACAAGTTACAGGCCTCTCAGGCCACCCCAGAGCAGCCAATCCACAGTACTCATGGGGTACTAACACTGCGTTCCAGGTATGGTCGAAAGAGTTGTGTCGGTGTGATTTTTAATTAAAGACATTTAGGGCTTTAGCTTTAAGTGGCTGTTTTGTACACATATAACCAAGGAAGAGGAATATCGGGGGTGTATTTGACCATTTTCTGTATTGTAGTGCCCCAATTCACAGTTTTGGTCTTTACAATTCCCCCTTGCTTGCATATATAAAACAAAGGAGAAAGAAACAAGTACTTGTGGGATTAGAAAGGCTCAAAAAAATTACTTTGAAATTTGTAAGATCAAACCAGTCTGACCTAGAGGGTGCTGGTAAGGGTGAACTAGTTCAAATTTGCACAGCAACTGTCCCATACAGAATAATTGATACAAGGCACTCAGCGTAAATGTGCCAACCAGCTAGTCCCAATATCTTCCCAACTTGTTCTAGTTTATTTTTCTATTATTTATTTGGATCTATGAGACTTAATAAAGTGTTTCTTTTATTGTTTCAGTATCAATATTTTATCATGTCTTTTCTCAATAAATACAAATTGGATCTCCTGTGGATGTGTTTCTGATGCTCAGCATCTTAAAAAATGGAAACGGTTAAAGGAAAAAGTTATACGGCTCTAATTTGTCAAGGAAAAAAATAAAATTGAATGGTTTTCAGTCCATTTGTCAGTAATATATGAGATATTGGAAATGACTGATGCTTTGTATATGCTTACTTTAGATAAAAATAAAAGTTTAATAAGGCTGTTTGTAAGACACCCCAATCAAAATTTCAACTTTCAAAATACTGACATGGTGGGTAATAGCCATAAAGTCGCCTTGCTGTGGAAACGCTATTCAACTTGGAAATAAGACTGTTATCATCTGGGTGGAAACACCGAAGCCCGGACTACAGTAGAGACTGAATTTCTTGCCCTGTTGTCGAAGAGAGCATGTAATGGAGGAACTATATGGAGTGGCATTTTACTGGGAAAGGGGCAGTTAGAAGTGGACGGGAATGTCTCAATTGAGACGGTTGCGTCCCGAGCCTTTGAAAAATCGAAACTGGGGCTGGAGAGATGGCTCAGTGGTTAAGAGCATTGCCTGCTCTTCCAAAGGTCCTGAGTTCCATTCCCAGCAACCACATGGTGGCTCACAACCATCTGTAATGAGGTCTGGTGCCCTCTTCTGGCCTGCAGGCATACATGTAGACAGAATATTGTATACATAATAAATAAATAAATATTTAAAAAAAAAGGAAAAATCGAAACTGATGTTGATTTCAAGGCCCCAGACTCTTTCCAGTGGCTGCTACCTTCCTCGGAGATGCTTCCATTCATTGGTAATTCTCAGCCGTTTGCTAAGACTCGGACATTACGCTTGAATGTGACTTGAATGTGAACGTATAGTGTGTGATTTTATGTGAGAGATTAAACTAAGAATATACATATATTATATATATATCTATAAAAACTCTATTAGATACTTTTCTATTTTTTTGCTTCAGAAAAACTCTGTATGATGAACTTTATTAGTGTTCTCATTTTCTAGACAAAAACCTGAAAAAAAAATAAAGGGGTACATAATTTGCTCAAGGCCACACATTTAAGGGTGCTGAAATCAGAAATGCAAACTGAGCCTCTCTACTTTATAAGTTCATGCATTAAACTGATGCCCCTCTTCTGGCCCACACAGTGTGAAAGAACAAAGCATGATGAAAACCCAAATATATGATTGAAAACAAGATTGCTTCTCTTTCCCCTTTACACGACAGTTACATGTAAACACCGGCACCAGCAAATGCTTTTGAGATACACATTTATTTGGAAGAACACAAATCGAGAGAACCTGGTAGTGCTGCATCTGGGGTGAATCTGACAGCGCTTCTTAGAAACATACATATTCTGTAAAAGAAATACGAAACACTGTGTGAGTAGGATGGGTGTTGGGCTGGTGACATGACTTAGGAGGCAAAGGGGATACCACCCAGACTGACAATCTGAATTTGATCCCTGGGACCCAGAGGACAGAGGGACAAGGCCAACGCCCACGCTTTTCCTTTGACCTCTATATGCTTGTTATGGCTTATATGCCATCTTACTCAGCAAATAAAATGTAGGAAAGTTTTTTTTTTAAAACAAGGATTAGCTATTGTTTGTAAAATCCCAATAAGACAGTGGTGCCAGAAGCAGCCAGCACCAGAAAGCTAAAGTTGCTGTGTCCATGATGTTCGGTGGCTGACAGAATATTTATTCTCAGAGGTAACTCTTGTAAATTGCATTTTGCCCCTGCAGTTGTGGGTGAGCTTATGATGCAGAGGGGGTGGAGAGGACAACCTGTAATTCAGGATGCTTGGGAAGCTGGTTGCCTAGGAAACGGAGATGAACAGCAGAACGCCCACCAAAACCAACTGTCAACAAGAGGGGGTTTTTCTGTTCTGATCCTAGTTGCTTTTTCTAATTTATTCCCTGGGTCTCCTGCGGTATCCAATTAGTACTATTTACCCTCCATGGCATTTTGTGCCAGATTGACCCACATTAGCTAGGAGAGGGTACAAAACTACTCATAAGCGTTGTGTCAACTAAATATTTGGAAGGAAGATGATAGTACAATTAAAAAGGGGTTTAAAAAGTTGTAGTAAATATGAGAATATTTTAAATATTTAACATAGGTATTTAATTTTTTTTAATGCTATTTCTATGTGTACATGGTGTGTATGCATGGGTGCATGTACAGACATATGTACCCATACTTACACACTCAGAGGCTGGAGGAAGAGTCAAGCTGTTTTTTTTTTTTTTTACTTTTTAATTTAATTTTTTAAAAATTTATTTATTTATTAAAGATTTCTGTCTCTTCCCCTCTGCCGCCTCCCATTTCCCTCCCCCTCCCCCAATCGAGTCCCCCTCCCTCATCAGCCAAAAGAGCAATCAGGGTTCCCTGACCTGTGGGAAGTCCAAGGACCGCCCACCTCCATCCAGGTCTAGTAAGTTGAGCATCCAAACTGCCTAGGTTCCTCCAAAGCCAGTACGTGCAGTAGGATCAGAAACCCATTGCCATTGTTCTTGAGTTCTCAGTAGTCCTCATTGTTCGCTATGTTCAGCAAGTCCGGTTTTATCCCATGC
>NC_022029.1:2217476-2223762 GCF_000317375.1 Microtus ochrogaster | reverse complement strand
AGGATAGTGTTTTCTATTTCCATCCATTTGCATGCAAAATTCAAGAAGTCCTTGTTTTTTACTGCTGAGTAGTATTCTAATATGTATATATTCCACACTTTTTAATTTATTTTTTTTTAAAAAAATCCTTTTTCATTTTACATACCAATCCTAGTTCCTACTCTCTCTCCTCTATTCCCTTCACCTTCCCCCATTCCCACCTTATCCACTCCTCAGAGAGAGTAAGACACATTGCTTTGGGGAAGGTCCCAGACCCTCCCTACTATATTTAGGCTGAGCAAGGTATCTGTCCAAAGAGAATGGGTTCCAAAAGGCCAGTACAAGCAGTAGTGATAAATCCTGGTACTGCTGCCAGTGGCCCCACAGTCTGCCCCAGACATACAACTGTCACCCACAATCAGAGGATCTAGTTTGGTCCTATGCTGGTTCCTTCCTTGTCTGGTTAGAGATGGTGAGCTCCCATTAGCTCAGGTAGACTGTGTCAGTGGATTCCCCATCATAGTCTTGACCTCTTTGCTCATATTCTCACTCCTCCCACTCTTCAACTGGACTTTGAGAGCTCAGCCCAGTGGTCCTCTGTGGGTCTCTGCCTCTGTTTCCATCAGTTGCTGGAGGAAGGTTCTATGGTGACATTTAAGATAGTCATCAATCTGACTACAGGGCAAGGCCAGTTCGGGCACCCTCCCCACTATTGCTTAGGGTCTTAGGTGGGGTCATCCTTGGGGATTCCTGGGAATTTCTCTAGTGCCAGGTTTCTTGCTCTCCCCAGAATGGCTCCCTCGATCAAAATATCCCTCCTCTTGCCCTCCGTCTCTGTCCTTCCCCCATCTTGACTACCCTGTTCCCTCAAGTTCTCCTCCCCTCTCCCCTTGTAAGCTGCTCTCTTCTAACTCCCTCCACCATATTCATTGAGTCTTAAACTCACCATCGAATGTGGGCTGGCTGAACCTAGAGCTCCCAATAGCCACCCATCTCTGCCTTCCAATGGTTAAATTACAGGAGTGCCGCCACACCTGACTTTGATTCAAGTTATCTGGCTTGCATAATGAGCACTCTTGGCAACTGAGCCGCCTCTTCCAGCCGCACATAAAGGCAACTCTTGATCATAGCTAAGCTGTGCCTAAATTTATGGTCATAAAACTTACTTCTGTTTCTAACATGGACGTTTCATTTGCTGTTATCCACTTTTCTCTGCTCTCACGCTACTTACATGAGATACTTTGCTGCACAGTAATTATCTTCAAGAATAACACTTAGAAACTCATAAATACTTGATGAAAATGGTATCTAATTTCTCAATACTTTAAAAATATAGACATTTAATTTTTAATTTGAAATATATTATCTATGTCCCTGCATATTTTATAGCTATGCATATTTAATAAGACCCCAACATATGAAATTTCAGAACCCAGCCTACGACCAGGGTAATTTCTTTTACTTAAATTTATAATTAGATGGAATCAATCCATATTTTCTCGTCTTATTTTGTTTGAGTGCCCCGTTCCTGCTTTTCTTATCTCTGCTTCACCGCATCCTCTACCGTCACTACCTCCTGCCCCTTTTCCTTACCCATGGGCAATCCCCATGGCAAGGTATGTGACCTCTGTACTCACAGAGCCATGAACACTTACAAATATGCCTGCACGTCCATGTCTTCTAATAGCAAAGCGTATGGCACAGTCTCAAACTCGCGGGTTGCTCTTTTCTGTTGACGCCTACAGCCCCTGTATTCCAGTGTCATCGATCCTTTCTTCCTCTCGTCCTTAGTGCGTTTCTGCTTGATTTGTACTTGCTTCCTTGTCTTTTCAACGCTCATCCTTCTAGATTTGATTTCTCTCCTCTGTGCTAGAAACTGTTCACCAATGATCCATGCCGCAGAGTAGAGTCTGGGGTCATCCAGATGGATTAGTAGCTGCTTCCTGCCTTTTCCTAATTTGTCTCTACAGAATAACTTGATAATTTTCTCAGGTAACTTAGGCGTTACATGAGAAGGAAATACTTTAGTTTTTATTCTGCCGACATTAGCTTCTGAGATCTATGCCTTCTCCAACAAGGGCAGATTGCCTCCCTGGAGCTATTTTTTTTTTCACCCTTCACTGTCAGAGTAAAGTTAATAGTAAGACAATAGTGTCTAACACAGAGCCCATAGAATTAATATTGTGAATGAGAATATTTGAAGTCTTGTGGTTTGTCGGATGCACGGCTCCCCCACAGACTAGGGTGGCTTCTTTCTCATGGTCCATTCCCAGTGCCACCAACATCCTACTTTCCTTGTAAAGGAGAACATTGATCTTATCAGGGCATAGAGAGTGGTCTGTGCTCAACCAAATGGCATACTCCCATAACATTAGGCTTAGAGGCTATTCTGGAGTCAAAGCCCTTTGACTTTCCAGCAGATGGAATAAAAAGAGGGACGGCCACAAGGGCTCAGTGGATTGGGGCTCTTTCTTCTTCTCTGCTCTGCCTCACAGTTTCCCCCACTAAGTCTTTATAGATCGTTGGTTTGTATTCAAATGACTGCTATTGGACCAGGCTCTTGATTCTTCTCATCTGTGTAAAGGATGGTAGTTTGCAATTAAGCAATTTGTCAATCCTTGGAATTTTGTGACTTCTTCTTTTGGGAGCAACACGGAAGGCTCCATTCCTGACCAACTGTGACTGATGGCGCCACCTGGGCTGGGTATTCTCCACTCAGCTGAGGGCGGTACAGCCAAGGAAGATGGACTTTATTGTGAGGGGTGTTATTTACCTAGCAGGGAGCTTGTCAAGGAGTTTCAAAGATGCCATATCTAGAAAGGTTCAGATCATAGACTTCGGTGACTAATGACCTTTGCTCCCCATTTCAGGAGGGAAATCCCAAAATGATCCTAGGGGAGGAGAGGTAAAATGGTCTCTGAACTAAACCCTAGGAGACACGCTTGTGAGGAGAAACCAAGCAAAAGGAAAATAAAACGAGGCTAATGTAGAGAAGAGAAGCAGGTGTTTATTTGCAGCTCACTCAGGTGTGCTCTGAAGGTCAGCGAGCCACAGCAGCATTACCAGGTAATCCCTGAGCAGCTCCATCCCCTAGAGAGCACAGCGAGATCATACATTATATGCATCTGTACACACACACACACACACACACACACACACACACACACACACACACACACACAGACTTCTTATGATTCCACCTTCAAGTCTCTCAGAAAAGCAGTTTCTGTGGCTGATGGATTGAGTCCAGGTCATCTTTGAAGAAGATTAATTTTCACAGACCTACTAACAACACTGATACAGGAGGCCTGTGAACGCAGTAGGGGAAGCTTATCCCCCTCCTATTGCTTGAATATAGGAATCCCAGGGCTCCTTTTCTTCCCAAACTGGACAGTGAATCAAACAGCAACAGCTCCTGTTCTGGGTGCCATGGAGTTTGAGAGAACTTCCCTTGTGAATGACCAAGCTACTAAGATGTATACCTTCACTCTAGACAGGTAACAAGATACTCATGTCTGTGTTGCCATTTTTTGTGACTTGAGCACACAACAAGCTAACCTATATTATTGCTTTAGAATGGTAAACTCTTGCTTTACAAATTGGGATCATTTTGGAGCATCTCAGAAGAGTTAACTGATTTGTATGATTCATATCTCGAAACATACTGTAGTCTGTATAGTTGCTATGATTCCTTAAATATTATAAGTTCATAAAAGAAACATTTATTAAGGCATTTTCTTCGTTGGTTTTTATTATAGGAAGCATGCAAGAGCAATCTAATTGTTTACTGTTGTTTTATTCAAATTTTCCTATTTTTAAGTTAAAGAGTAAACTGTCAAAATTATATCTAGGATAAAATAATACTTTTCAATGATGGCTCAAAACCAGAGTTAAATGTATCTTAAGATTAACTAATGAATGGATTATTTTATAGTAGATGTACCTGCAATAAATGTAGCTGGATTTAATGTTTCCATAGTTCCAGTTTTTTAAAGGTCTTCAATGGTGTCATGTGTAATATATTCTTTGATTTTTCATTTAAAGCAATTATTGACTTAGCATATTTATCTTATGTGCCGTATATATAATTAAAAAGAAAATCTTCTAATCCTAGATGCCTGCTTATTTAAAACTAAGAGGCTAATATGAATTGTGAATGAGGATGATTACAGAATAGGTACAGAATAATGCCAGAGACATTTAATGAGAATTTTAGGAGAAAACATTAAGAGAAGCTATGGTTTACCTGGGCTTGAGGATGAGAAGAAAAATTCATTGAAGAAATAATAGAATAAGGACTCAACAAAACAAAATAGAATCACAGCAGATTTAAGGGAAATCTATATAGCAAGTGAGGAAATGGGAGTAAGGATGTAGCTCAGAGACAGAGTGTGTAGCTAGCAAAAGGCCCTGGGTTCAATTCTAAACCCTGAAAAAACAAAAGGAAAGAAGAGGAAAGAGAAATTTGATCATAATAAGACCATTGCAAAATAAGTAAAGATATATATACACATTGTAAAGAAAGACATATGTCAGATAAAGAACTAGGTGTATATGGGGAGATCATGCCAACGAGGAGTTAAAAGGCTAAGCAAAAGCTTGAAATAGACTCAGGTAGAGCAGATTTTAAAAGAAAATGTACTTATTAAAACTATATGTAATATTTTCATTTATTTTGTAGAACCAAATTAATAATCTAAAAACAATGTTATATTTGATTGCATCACATATATCAAAAACTGCAAAGAGAACGTTCCCTAAGGAGTATCTATAACTTAGTTTTACAAATGAATGGCCTTCAGCATGGGTTGTTCATTATCAAATATTAAAAGAATCATTTTCTTAGAAAATTTGAGGTGCCAATTGTTGATCTCATAAGTACTAAGAAGCAAAGTCTCATATGAGCTCAGGTAGAAACATTGGAAATATGTTGTTAGCCCTAGGAATACCTCTATATTATTAAAATAACAATAATGCCTATTAAAATCGATTATTAGGATGCTGTAATACAAACAGTCAACAGTTTATAGTAATGGTCTTGTTTACATCATAGAGTGAATGAGGTATGGCTTTCAAGATATAGTATTTCTAAGAGCCATAAAATCAGTATTTTCTTTTCAAATATAAAGATTAAATCTTGAATAGATTAAAAAAAAACAAAACAAAACCCAATCACTCCATTTTACACTGAAGAAAATAAATGCCAAAAAAGAGGGCACACCTTTGTAAGGTCAGATTGCTGAGTTGAAAAGTTGACCTAGTTGGTCAGTTTAATGTCTTCGCCTTTCCTGCACCTCCACTCTGGATGGCCTCAGCACCTAGTCTAACCGCTCCCAAGACAATCTGCATCTTTGCGGATCTCTTGGACCTTCCCCACCTCTTCCAGCCCCCCTACTCATGCATTTTCTTTCATTTCCGAGCTTTTCCTCTTAGCAGTCTCCCTCTCTGAGGCTTTCTCTTACCCATCATGAGCTCCCTATTTAAACTGTTATGTGCTGTTGAGATACTTAATCTTGAAGGAAGCCTTGTCTAATTCCATAGAGGCATCGTTTCCAACAGCTGCTGGTTTGCAAAGAACTAATCCCAGAGCTGGTGGCTTATGGTACACAGTTCTACGAGTGAACATTTAGGCATGACTTTCTTCTGATTTGCTCAGGAGCCCGTTTCCTTCTTGTGTCTGGACTAGGAGTTCCAAATTCCCTTTCCTTACATGCTTGGGGTCTTCATGCTGATGTTTGGCTAGTGTCTTTGTTATTTTTCCTCTATGTTTGCATCAGCCTGAGATTTTTTTGAAATGGAAGTTCAGGACAGAAGTACAAGGCTGGAAGCTGGTAGCTGTCACATAACCCAAGCCCACAGCAGCACCACTGTTCCCATGTTAACAGGCTGTATCAAGCCTCAAGGCCTAGATTTTAACATGACAGGCGTTGCTGGGTGCCATCTTTATACATAATTCAGCACAAGAAAAAGGAATGTTGAGTTTTGCGTGTGCCATGTTCACTAGGGTGTACCCTCTCCTTCGGCAATTCTTGATCCATTGTTAAGAAGGGCAGTGGAACTGGGCGGTGGTGGCACGTGCCTTTGATACCAGCACTTGAGAGGCAGAGGCAGACGAATCTCTGAGTTCCAGGTCAACCAGGACTACACAGAGAAACCCTATCTCAACCCCAAAACCAACCCAAAAAGAAAGGCAGTGGAAGCAAGATAAGGTGCTAGAATCTTTTCAACTGTGTGTGTGTGTGTATGTGTGTGTGTGTGTGTGTGTGGTGTACTGCTGTGTGTGTGTGTGTATGTGTGTGTGTGTGTG